>NC_091121.1:159803133-160115633 GCF_040183065.1 Periplaneta americana
CGTGTACGTGATAGAGTAATGCGCTAGCGGAACTTCCCGAGTGCTCTCAGTAGTTTCGTTTCATTGGTTGAATATGGAAGCTCCTATTCCAGCTGCTGCCGCGTGCGAAGTGCGCTCAGTGATAAAGTTTTTGAATGCACAGGGCATAGCGCCGATTGAAATTTATCGTCAGCTGTGCCAGGTCTATGGGCCTAACGTCATGAGCAAGCAGATGGTGCGTTGTTCCACAAGGTCGTCTGTGATGATGGTTGGCCTCCCACTGCGCTCCTCGTCATGCACATTTTGGTGTCCTGCAACAGCAAGCACCATCTGCTTGCTCATGACGTTAGGCCCATAGACCTGGCACAGCTGACGATAAATTTCAATCGGCGCTATGCCCTGTGCATTCAAAAACTTTATCACTGACCGCACTTCACACGTGGACGCAGCTGAAATAGGAGCGTCTACCTTCAACCAATGCAACGAAACTACTGAGAGCACTCGGGTAGTTCCGCTAGCGCATGCGCCATGCCAGGACATTGCTCTATCACGTACACGCAGTCGCATCGGGATGAGTGGGGAAGTTACTTCATGGACGCGCCTCCTTTATACATACATACATAAAAAATTACAATTAAAATATTATAGTTACAATATATTGACGCCTGAGTGCAGATTGATATATAAGGTACATAAACGAAAATAGGGTCTGTGAAATACAGTGTGAGCATAAATGATTGCCCTAGTTACGAAAATTATTTGTGGACTAACGATTTAACATAGAAAATATTTAGATATACAAATAGATAGAGAAACTCTCCAAGTTTTTTTAACATACCTTATAGGTGCTCGATGTGTGCTCCCCTTGTGACCCTGCAGACATCAAGCCGGCAGTCCAATTCGTCCCATACACGATGAAGTATATCCATGTCGATTGCAGCGATGGCGTTGATGATGCGGTCGCGTAACTCTGGCAGATTTGCCGGTAATGGAGGTACAAAAACAGAGTCTTTAACATATCCCCACAGGTAAAAATCACAGGGTGTTATGTCAGGGGAACGTGGAGGCCAGGACAATAGCTGCATATCGTCTCTGCTCGCACGACCAATCCATCTGTTGTTCAGGAATTGCCGGACTTCGTTGTGGGAAGTGAGGCGGAGCGCAGTCGTGTTGATAGATAAAATCAACGTTCAACTGTTTCTTGTGGAATGCGTGGCCGACCAGGAGATTTTCCTTTACACAAACATCCTGTGGTCACTAATTGATTGTACCATCGTCTAATGGTTTTGGGGTCTGGTGGATCTTTATGGAAACTTGTTCGAAAATTTCGCTGCACTGTTATGACTGATCTTGTGGAATGAAATTCCAACGCTACAAATGCACGCTCAACACCAGTCGCCATTTCTGTAAACTCAGGTCCTCTACCGGTAAGAAGTGGAATTACGCCGCGCGGATAAATTCAAATAAAACTTTGAGAGATACCTTATTTGGTAATATCAGTACCATTGTTGTATCATTCACGGTTTGTCTATAAAAAAAAATCCCCAAACTAGGGAAATCATTTATGCTCACCGTGTATAAAAAAACGTAATTATTAGCTTTAACTTGAGTAAGCTATGAATCGAGAAAGGAGGAGAACATTCTTCAGCGTCAGCATCGTTGCAGTTTACTCAGACGTTGTCAGTGAGAAGTCTTTCTAATTTCTTGAACGAGAAAGTTTTCCAGTGCCTAATTATCGACTCTGAACATGCAAGCCAGCTTTCGAAGAGCTTAGAGTGTAGGAAGTTCAATTAGGAAACTCGCTGAAAAGTAAAAATTGCCCTCAAGAGTTTAATGTTCATTGTTCTTTTCTGCCCACACAGCAATTCTTTGCACATATTCTCTGAAATTCGTCCTACGTAACCTAGTAAAAATATGAAAAATACTCGTTTAAGTAGAATCTGACGTACGAATATTTGCTAATGGTATTGACTGTGCTTTCTAAATCAAACTCCTCTCGCAGCACAAAGAATTATTAATGGATGTTATGTGAAATTGTGAGAAGGAAATGATTAAAGCTGCTAACACGAATTTTGTTGTACTCCGTGGTGAAAGAAGTTGAGTCTTGCGCATCTTCAGGAGACAAATTGATCTTCTGGGATAAAATAATTATTTTAATTATATTGCATCCATATCTCAATTTCATTAAAAATATTCAAATTTATATTTTTACTTCAATCCTGGAAATGGATTTCTTTCACGTAACATGCTCAATACCTAAATATTTCAGTCTATCTTCACCTCCTCAGAGAACATCATTCACAAGCAAACATTCTCAAGGGGGCAGATAAAAAAGTTGATCTTTTCTCTTCCACTATGTTAATGATATCAAAACAAGTTCTTACGGAAATTTTGGTCACTCTGGCGCAATTACGAGGGCCGAAAAAAATAGGTTTTCCTGGGGCGTTTACAGAAAGAAAACATAATTTAATGGAAAAATTTATTGAAACAGACACAGCAATTGTTGAGCTATTTTTTTAAATATTACCCACCGGAATTGAGATATTTATTATACCGTGGGATCAACTTCTATATCCCTGTGTGGTAAAAGAAGTGGTCTTTCCATCTGTTTCTGTATTTCTCTATTGTAGAGTATATGCTTGCTATTCATTTCGTTTATTTTCACCGTATTTATAATCCAGGAGCGTGTAGCCTCCTGTTGGTCTGAGAAATCTTATTTCTGCAGCTTCGATTCTTGAAATGTCTGTCGTTGTTAATGCCCACGTTTCAGACCCTTAAATTAAGAAGGGATTGTCTTTGTATTTTGAAATTTAATTATTATGATTTTTCGTATTTTACAGCAAAGGGCCTTTTTAATTTTGGCAGCTAGTTTTTGGAATCTTGCAAGTTTAGTGTTTACATGATCGATTTTATGTAAGATACATAGCAATTCAGATAGCATACACAAAATAAAACCTTGTCTTAACGCACGGATAATGAAATACTTTGTATTTGCGATTGAAAATTGAAATTATTATCCTAAAATCGAATAATTGTTATATATTTTGCCTACATACGTCATGTAATACACAATATTCAATTATAAGAACATAATATGTGTTACAACTCGACCGAGGCGAGTCGAGAAGCGAGCGTAATGTGAACTATCGTGATGACGCTATTCGAACGCAGAAGTACAAGTGGCGCTCCGGGCTGCAGGACTCCACTGGTCTTGGTCGAGTAATAATAGTATAACAAACTGTTGTTAAAATGGCTACGAAGTTATTTAAATATGAGCTCCAGTAAATATGACATGTTTTTATACATGCAGGAGTAGGCCACAGAAGATACAAAAGAGCTGAGTTCGGGCCGACTTTGTGAATTGCGTCCAGGCATAGTTCAGTTTGTTAAGAGCACTTAGGGTGCCAAGCTGATGGGTCCCTGGTTTGATCCCGGGTGTCGGAACGAACAGTCTACAACTGAAAACTCTGAACATAACTATGTAATTCATCTCTAGACTGGATGCTATTGTATCAAACATTTTAACTGATAAATATACAAAAATGCGATGTTTTTTTTCTATAACTTATAAATCTCTAGTGCTCAAGAAAAGTGGCACAAGTCAAAAATGTTAATTTTATAGGAGAAAGAAAAAAAACTGTCTTCACACTGGTTTATGTCGATTTGATTTTCTTCTGTATGAATTATTGTAATGGGAGAAACACTTGTCTCTTTTTCCAAGCGAGCAGATGTTCCGCAAGTTGTCAATAAATTATTAAAAAATGTTTTTGGAAACTGACTTATGCCACTTTTCCCAAGCACTGCAGAAATATTGTTTTACGGTACAGGTATAAAAGTATATTAGAAATAAAATTTCTATATTACAGCATTACAAAAATTTTGTGTTTCGAGATATAAATCTTTGGAATCAATATAATTACTTTTTAAAGCAGACGTCTAGGAGTATCTTCTTGACACTTATAGTTTACGGAATTTTTTAGGACATCGGTTCTTCAACTTTGCCAATAACATATTATTTTCCTTTGCCATTTTACTTGTACATGCTACCAGGCAATAATTCACAAAAAAAACACTGCAAAAATCATCATTCATCATTAGTACTAGTACCCTACACGGCCTTTTTATTTCAGATTCTCTCTTCAAATTTATTAAAGTAGATATGTCGGTCATGAGTCACTGGTTGAGAAGAAACTGCCTACTGAAGGATGCACTGGAAGGAATGGTGAACGGGATAGGAGTTCGGGGCAGAAGGAGATATCAGATGATAGACGACATTAAGATATATGAATCATATGCGGAGACAAAGAGGAAGGCAGAAAATAGGAAATATTGGAGAATGCTGGGTTTGCAATGAAAGACCTGCCCTTGGACAGAACAATATGAATGAATGTCGATGTGTTTACCAATTTTCATTAACACATATAGTTTTAACTGTAAAATATTTTATGCTAGACCAAATCATATACAGTTATTATCCACTTCTGCAACCCATGTTTTATCTGGAATAACAATGATAATAAATAAGTCAAACAATGGACTTAAATTAATAAAAAAATAGTTTGCCATAAATTATCTTTCTATCAACGAAAATAAAACCATAATTATTCCATTCTCATTATCTGAAAAATGTAACAAATCTCCTACAGCTATATTAAGTATTAAATTACATAGCTCTAATTGTTGCCTTGTACAGTGTAAATGGCCGATTATTGAGTCCTCTGAAGTTAAGTATTTAGGCATAATTTTCGACAATGATTCAAAATGGAACCAACCCATTAATTACATTTGTAATAAATTACGTAAAATAATATATTATTTTGTTTTATTGAGGAATTACTTGTCAATAAGTTTATTACGCACGATATACATAACTTTATTTCAATCGGTAAATGATGTATGGAATTTTAGGATGGGGTGGCTTATTAAAATCCAATTTTAATCCACTTTATTTACTGCAGAAGAAAATAATTACAATATGTGTTCATAAACCACTTGATTTTCCATCTCACAAATTGTTTTTAGAATTTAATGTTCTTAAAATAAGACAAATTTACTATATTATTTAATAAAATTCGTTCATAAAAATCGAAATAATTTTGAATTGTATTCTCATAATTATGAAACAAAAGTTATGAATTCTTTAAGATTGTTTGAACTAAAATGCAACACTGCTACAGTATTTAATCATAGTAGTAATTTAAGGACAAGAAGTTATAACAAATTCATATTTAAATATCCTAATCTTATCAATTCTAATAGTTCTATTATTAAATTTAAAAATTTATGCATGGATTTTATAAAAATTGAAGAATTGTAAATTTAAATTTATCTATTCTTATTGCTAGTAGACATAAGACAAATTGTATTATATACTTCTTAATTACAATTCAGGAATTCGCCCCTGAGCACGAGTTCTACTCTTTCAGGGGCGAGCTAAAGTTTTTCTGTTGATATTATATTAATGTTACAATTATTAGTACAATAAATAAATAAATATAATGAATTGCAAAGAAGTACTTAGATAACAAACAGCAGATTCAAATGCTCTGAGCAGTAAACCATTTCAGGAAGACTGGCAATTTATCTGGAAAGACTGATTTGAGAGACTGGCAATTAATCTGGAAACAGTGATTTGTGTTAATCTGCCAGTCTTATCGTAGCTATTGTCAATAATATTAAGGATTTATTGCACCGAAGAATATCTAGTGGAACGGAGCCAAAGGAGTGAAGAGGTCGATTCACACCAGACTGGCCGATTGAGTGGGCAAGCATCTTCGCCTTATTGGTTTTCTCCTGGACACTGCAATCTCTCAGACGGGATGAAAAGAAGCTACATGAAACTACGTTATGCTTTCGCTGAAGCGAATGGATGTTACGAACTGTAGTATTGGCTATTCAATAAAATATTTGTAATAATATGAACAGGTGAATTAGGAATATTTATTTCTTCTCCTCAGAATAAAGTTAATTAAATGAAACTACCTTTAGAGTTAAATTACTTGAATCTTAATTATGAGCTATATTGATTTGTGTTAAGATGAAATTGGTTAATTTAAACTTATTCCTTACGCTTTTTTTAATACAGTGCACTGGTTTCACGAGAAAATCATTTCAACGCCGGCCGACTTCCTGCTCTCCCGACGTTTAGAGGTCAGTAGGTCTAAGGATTTTAAGTCTAATGACAGAAGGTCTAATTTTGTAAGTCTAATGATATCTTGTCTTTGGAACCAAGTCTAATACAACCTACTCCAATTTACAAAAATGTCTAAAACTACATAGTCTAACTTGCAATGATGTCTAAAACTATTATGTCTAAATTATAACAATAATATATCTGTTACCTGGATATTATTTGAATTTTGAATTCATTTTAATAAAGCTGTCAAATAAGTCGAGTTATAATGAAGAAATAATATAATTTTAGTTTTGTTTCCGTCTTGACTTATTTTAATGTTAACCCAGATGTTATTTAATATTGCAACCTTCACAATAGTGCATATTTACAACATATTTGTTTAATAGATTATCACAGCGTCACTTAAGTTTATATAAACTATATTTAACATTAATTTTGTAATTCCAAACCTTTCGCCTTCAATTCGCATCCTTTCTATTTACACCAACTTCAATATAACAGTCAACTAGGACCCCTTACACCTTTCTGACGTTTTTGATTTTTTGATGATTTTGAATTTTGATACGTAATATTTTCATGTGACTTTCTGTTAAAATATGCACATTTAACCTAAGAGTCTTAATGTTAAACAAGTATTCACCTTTGAACATTATACAGTTTATTGATCCAATATAATAACTCGTTCGCGATCTCTAGGTGTCATGAATGATTATAATATGACATTAGTGTATTCATAAACTTCCATTAATTGTTTGTAGAATTTCAATATGTATTATGCAATTATGTATGATATCGTTATGGTCTGAAGATGCCCAAAATGGGCGAAAACGTTCACAAGTAAAATATTAAAATGTGTTAACAAATATACTTCTGAGTTAACATTAAAATAAGTCAAGACGGGAACAAAACTAAAATTATATTATTTCTTCACTGAATATTATTGTTCATTCCATATAACTAAGGAGTAAAATACTTTAGGCCTAATTTTGAAATAGTTGAGCAATAAGAATATAGATTAATCTTCATTTTCATCTTCCGGCACAGCATGGAATTTTAGCCTGTAGCTTAAATTTCTCAAGTACAAATCAATTTCTCCACTATCGTTATACTGCTGGTAATGTGTTACCATTCTCTCTACTTGCCTTTGATTAATTTGGTACGATTTCTTTACGGAATGCTGAACTCTTCCATGTCCTGCTAGAAGCTATCTTATGAGCCCTTCATTATTACGTTGATCTGTTCTTATACTGTACTAGCCGTACCCGTGCGCTCCGCTGCACTTGTTAGAAATAAATATAAAGTAATTACATAATTAAAATAGGACATCTGCCCCAGGGAACATTCGTGTTTGATAGAAGAATAAATAGTTTAATATGTTACTCAATTTAAATTGTATTTAAGTAATTAAAATGCGATCATTTTGGTACAGAGGCAACTCATTTGGTGCAATGATAAATCCTTTGGCATATTTTTTATTTCTTATTACATGCAAAAAATTAAAATATGATCGTTTGGTTCAGAGAACATCCGTTTTCGATGCAATAATAATCCATTTAACTTTTTTCTAAATTAGTTTGAATGTATCTTTAATAAATCACTCCAAATTAATAGAGTGGATTGTGTACGAAGATAAAGATAATTTTTCTGTGCGTAAAGATCTATTTTCATCTTACCTCATTCCTTATTCCTAATCTGTTCCTCCTTTCACTCTTTGAGTCGCTTGAGAAACTTCTTGCCCCAGCAACTAAAACTTACCCTAGTAATGCCGCATTTCGATTATTGTGACGTTTTGTTAAGTGACCTAAGTTCTGAACTGTCAGTCAAGTTACAGCGAGCTCAGAATATGTGCATCAGATACGTGTGCAACATCCGACGATATGATCACATATCACCGTCCTTCGCAAGTCTCTCGTGGCTCCGACTTAATGAACGCAGAACTTTACACTCTTTGTCTTTACTCTTTCGAATTCTGCACACCTCAACACCAAATTACCTTTCGTCTCGTTTCTCTTATCTATACTCTAACCACGACGTAAATACCAGATCACTTATCTGTGGCACGCTAAATATACCTCTTCATAGAACATCTTGTTATTCCTCATCTTTTACAATATCCACCTCGCGTCAATGGAATTCCTTGTCACAAAGTATTAGGGGCTGCAAGACAACAAACACCTTTAAGAACAGCTTAAAAGATAACCTTATTAGCATTTCACTCTAATCATACTGATTTAAAATATTACTGAATACACTGTTGCTTTTTTCTTTAGACATCATCCTGATTGTGCTGCATTTTCAAAATTGTCTCATAATAATCTCTTTCTATTATCTAATATAATTTGAAATATATTAACATGCTATGTAGTTTAGTTTAATTCTGCTACACAGTTTATTTCAGTGTTTAATTAATAGTTCATAGTATTTTGTTGTTTAATTCGTAAATAACTCTTGTATACATGTAACTCTCATCTAAATCAAATTGTTGAATTCTTTGTAAGTTCATGCATATGTATATACACTTTTTGCTGGTTGTGTGGAAGAGAAGGCCTTACGGCCTTAACTCTGCCAGCTAAAATAAATCATTATTATATTATATATATTATATTATATGTAGCATTACATCCATCTAGAGAACTACAAATTTCAAATAGTGAAGGAATTATCCAAATTAGCTTCTGAGATTACTTCATACAAACAGACAAATTTAATATTCTCTGTATGTTAATATTGATAAACGTCAAGGATGCCTTAAATAGACGGAGTCATTTGTTTTAATTTCATTATAGCCATCGATGTCGTTCCTGCAATGTCTCCAATGTGACATCGATTTTCAGATTTTTGCTCTATTAAATAACTTAAATAGTTATACAGCAAATAATACAATCTCCTATATGTAATTATATTTCTTTCTTTCGAAAATGTAAGAATTCACGATCTCCTATGTACCACTGCCATAGAATGAATAAATCTGTCTTTCCTTCCCACTGAAAAATTTTATATTTTGCATATAGGAATTACGGAACAACGACGCTAAAATCAGGAGACGGCTTTGAAAATGTATTGTATTGTTATTTTAAACTCTTGTATATCCTCAAATATCAGTCCTATCAAAATTTTCCCAGAATACAACTTATCGGAAATAATGTTTAAAGAAATTTTTGTTATGTACCATTTATCACAAAAATCAATAATAAGCGAGATATTTCGGTTTATTTAATCCAGGCCCCTTATAACCCCCCTTTTAAATAAAGTATTTTGAATGCCATATAGCCTAAAATCTAAGTTACAACGAACTTAATTTATGTTTCAATTTTCATAGAAATCCGTTCAGCCATTATCGCGTGAAAAGGTAACAAATATCCAGACAGACAGACAGACATACAAACAAAAATTTCAAAAAAACGATTTTCGGTTTCAGGGTGGTTAATTATATATGTTAGGACCAATTATTTTTGGAAAATCGAAAATTTACTAGAAAAATTTCGGCTACAGATTTATTGTTAGTATAGATATCATCGTTGTTCCTACAATACCTCCTGTGTGCAAAATATAAAAGTTTTCATATTCATTCTTCCTATGGCAGCCGTACATAAGAGACTGTGAATTCTTACATTTTCGAAACAAAGAAATATAATTACATAGCCTATAGGAGATTTTATTATTTGCTGTATCACTATTTAAGTTATTCAATAGAGCAATAATCTGAAAATCGATAAATATGTCACATAGGAGTTATTGCAGGAACAACGACGATATTCTAAAAACTTCCATATGGATTCATGATGAGATATAATAATTTTTTGGAATTTCGAGTGCCATCCTTCAACACTATTTATAGTTCTTTGAAATCCATTTAATACAAGATTAAACACATTCCATACTTTGTAGAATTGAATGTTATCCAAGTCCTCATCAGTGATACAAGTAGCATTGCAAGCGTCTCCGAGTGAACATCTCCAGTAGATCCTATTGCTGGTTCTACTTCTCAGTACTAAGTGCGTAGTCGAAATTATTATGGACAATATTACTTTTTTATTATCTTTAGATGAATTAATAGTATATGTATCATTTTGCTAAAAATTTTCTGAAGCTGACAAGGTACCGTATTACTAAGAAAACGTACGTTCATTATCGTAACAATACAAATTTTTAGTAAGTATTGTTAAAATTATTTGAGATTTATACATACATTTTATTTAGAAATTTACACTTTAGACGTAAATTTTATTTAGAAATTTACACAGTACACGTAAATTTTATTTCGACATTTACACATTAGATGTATATTTTATTTAGACATTTACACATTAGACGTACATTTTATTTAGACATTTACACATTAGAAAAATTTTATTTAGACATTTACACATTAGACGTACACTTTATTTAGACATTTGCACATTAGACGTAAATTTTATTTCGACATTTACACATTATACGTAAATTTTATTTTGACATTTACACATTAGACGTACATTTTATTTAGACATTTACACATTAGATGTAAATTTTATTTAGACATTTACACATTAGACGTAAATTTTATTTAGACATTTACACATTAGACGTACATTTTATTTAGACATTTACACATTAGACGTAAATTTTATTTAGACATTTACACATTAGACGTAAATTTTATTTCGATGTTTAGGCATTAGGCATTTTTCTTTTAGGTCTGCATTAGTATTGAACTTTTTTTATTAGACTTCATGTTTTATTAGACCTGCTGTTCTTAGACCTAATCACCCTCCCGACAAACATCTACAAAACGTTGCTTCTGTGAATTTTATCGAGACGTGTGTGTGACCGTTGCTTGTGTATTAAGTAATCGATTGGAATATGAAGTAGATGGTTGAACAGCGAATTTTTTTGGTGGAATGTCACGTGAAGAAAGATAACTATAGAAAATGCGTTCAGAGATTTTCTCGGCAAAGTTTACCGAAATAATTCCCGTACTATAGAGGACGTCAAGGCTGAAATAACACGTGCAATACAGTCTATTACCGAACAGCAATTGCAGAAAGTGGGAATTAATTTGTTCAAATGATGTGAGATATGTCTTACTGCGGAAGGAGTCCATTTTCACCAGTATCTGAAGTAAATGTTGTGTAATATATCTGTATACATTTTTTTTTTCAATAATAATTTAAATTGGTGGACTTATTTTATTCTGCAGTTGCAGTTCTGTTGTTGCAAAAGCCTCGATTCACCAGTAGTGACGGAACACGCTCCCCACTAGTGTGGTGTATGCACGACACGCAGGAAAGTGTACGCCCGGTTTCCGATGTAATCTAGTTTCCTCGTAAAATTAGAGCAGTGCACAATGTATACTTCGTTTAAACATAATTGCGCTGATCTCTGAAATGTTAACATTGTGAATGATAGAATAGAATACCTTATTTTCGCTGGCAGAGTTTAGGTCATAAGGCCTTCTTTTCCACTCAATCAGAATTAATCAATACAACAGTGACATAGGTACACATTTAAATAATAGATATTTAAAATATAATAAAGACTCAATAGCAATATCCTTAACTACTAGAACATGTTTATTTAATTTGAGAGAATGCCTAGGCCTATACGAAAAAATAATACCTTAATTTATGAGCTAATATAATTCATTTAAATCTGTATGCATAATGTAAAGAATTATAATGAAGTTGAGATAACTAGTTGGTTAAATGATGACAATTAATTTAATAGGTGGTTTACTGGAACTATGTTATAGAGAGCAAAATATAAATCTGAATCATATTGATTTAATGAGAATAATACTAATGTAATTAGATTTTGCCATTAGAGTTTTTTTTTATTCTATTTAGATAAATTAATGGTAATAATAAGAATGGACAGATGTTAGTTTTATTATAAGTAACAAATATTAATCGGTAATTAATATGTTACTCTCAAAAAAGCTGAAAGTTAAAATTTATAACACAATTATATGTTACCAGATCTTCTGTATGGTTGTGAAACTTGGTCTCTCACTTTGAGAGAGGAGCAGAGGTTAAGGGTGTTTGAGAATAATGTAGTTAGGAAAATATTTGGGGCTAAGAGGGATGAAGTTACAGGAGTATGCAGAAAGTTACACAACGCAGAACTGCACGCATTTTATTCTTCATCTGACATAATTAGGAACATTAAATCCAGACATTTGAGATAGGCAGGACATGTAGCACGTATGGACGAATCCAGAAATGCATATAGGGTGCTAGTTGGGAGGCCGGAGGAAATAAAACCTTTGGGGAGACCGAGACATAGATGGGACGATAAATGGATTTGAGGGAGGTGGGATATGATTGTGGAGACTGGATTAATCTTGCAAAGGATAGGGACCGATGGAGAGCTTATGTGATGGCAGCAATGAACCTCAGGGTTCCTTAAAAGCCGTAATTATGTAAGTAATTAATATGTTAAGCAAGAATTTATGAACATTTTACCTACATGAAGTTATTGTCCAACAACCCCTTACATCACGCGGAAGTGAGTTTCAATCTCTAGCAACTGAAACTGTATAGGATGAAGAATATAAAGATGTTTATGCTCGACCATGCCGAAATGTAGTAAATATACACCTGGCAGTAGTCCTTTAATGTACCTCATTAAAGTACACCTATTTATTAAAGTTCAGGTGTTCAGCCAATAACAAGTCACCTTTGCACCGTTATAAAACCGCAAGTATCGATTATTCTCGGGTATGCAATCGAAAGACAATTAGCGAAAAGTCACGGAGGCTGAAAATCCAATACTGTCGCAGAAGATTATGTTCTGTTACTATAATAATTAATGTTAATTGTAAATAATATTCAAATAAATTCAATTTGTTATCTCGTTTTTCAATTCTAAATCAATTTCCAGGTTATACATTCTCTACATTACATCAAGGTCAATGACATTACTGTTCCTCGGAAAAAAATCAATACTTTCGCGTCTGCGCACATCTCACAATTCTAGAGCTATGAACAAGATCACTTCCGATCTTCTGTCAGATACAAATAAAATGTATACTTCTGAATAATATAAAGTTAGAAATATGGTTGAGCATAAAAAGTCGTATGAAACTTGCCTATAATGGCAATTAAGACGCTGGTATGAAAATTATGAAACTCGCTTGCGCTCGTTTTATAAACAAACATACTTGCGTCTTAATTACTATCATTATAGGCTCGTTGCATAATGTACTATTTATGGTAGGTATAATGAGTAAATTGTTATGATGAGACCTGGTACTTAGCTGATGATATGCGGATTAATTTTTAAAACGAGAAGCCATTAGAATGGTGTAGCGTTGCGTAGAATTTGAAATAAGAAAATACAAGAATGCAGGGCTCGTCGAACGCTTAGCATTAACCAAGACAGACTTTGGAAAGACGGGGAATATGATCATACTTACGAATATAGCAAATGTAACGGACGCACGCATTACGTACACGTTGTAGCCTGCTGCTCAAATCTGCAATTAGGTTACTTAATATACACATTAACATCGCAATAGTCGAAGTGTGGCATCACGATCGTCACAGAACGCCTGTAATTACGTCACGGTTTAGAATACACTGCACTTATTATTTACAAAAAACATTAATTATTGAAACTAAGGAAAATATGTGTTTGATAGCCTATAAACTCAAACTGGATTAGAACTATTAATAAAATGTAGGAGTTACGCCAACAGAGCAAAGGAGAAGTTGTTATATACATGAAACAATATTGAAAACATATATTAAAACAAATTCTACCATCCATTCTCCAGCAGTGTTACAACTTTCTAAGAAAATCTTGTGCGTTGGTCTTCAAAGAAAGTTTCTATGGCCATTACGAAATGGTAACTTTCCTCAAACTTTTTCTCTGTAAGACTTTCTCTGTGTTTTGAAAATAAATCAAAGTCAGTAGGGGCAAAGTTATGGGAGTAAGAGGATTCTGTGAAAGTTCAAATCTATTTGTCATCTGCCGTCACATATTGACCTAGAAAACCTTCTGAATTCGTCTGAATAAAGGTAAGTTGGCTTCAGAGCAAATGTTCTTCTTCGCTTTTGTTAGGAGTCAACAATTTTGGTATCTGCATCGGCAGACAATATTATAGAGACTCAAATAATCACATTTAGAATGCTTGTTTTTTCATCAATAGGACTATTTCCAGTGGATAATTTCATCAGTAGACTTACTTCCAGCGGTCAACAAACAATTTCCTAGTAATAAATATATTACATGGTCAATTTATTCTTGAGTACCCACAGCCAGCACTTGATCTACACCTTTGCCTTTTCGCATGTTCGCTTCCCTTCTAAAACTAGTCTACGGCTTCAATTCTTCACTACTACATCCTCCTGAAGCCTAAGACTTTTTTTGCTTCATTTTTAAAGTTCAGTATAATTCTACACTACAAAAAAAGCACTTAAATGAGGAAAAAAGCTGGAAAAATTCTACAGCTTACAGTTAAGGCACAAATGTAGGCATATTCTAATATACTTCGGTCTCTGCACATACATCTTATATCAGACTTTTTGTAAGCTTAAAATATAACGTTTACTGTGTACTTATTTCGAAAGCATGTCCTACGGTGTCTTTTCATTTACAAATAGTTGAAACACGCATGGCAATAATTGACTCCATCTTCTTGTGCTTCCTGTATATCCCAAGACATGTCAGGAGCTTGACAAGCACAGAAAAGAAGTGATAGATAACGATTCCACCTAGTGGCAAATTTAAGGCTAAGTGCATGTGTGAAGTATAGTATACTATACTCCAGGACGTATAAGAAGATATATAAGGAAATATATAAGGAAATAAACCTTCCAGAAATTGTATCATATCTTTATCGATTGCACTGGTTGGTCGTTTTATTCTGGAGGTAATTTTATGGATGCATAACAATAACTATTCTCTGTTTCTCGAAAACGTCACACAGTCTTCTATTCAAAATTATAATAAACCACAAGAGTTAAATCTGTAAATAACCCAGTACACAAAACAATTAAGATTCAAATAAAGTAACTTACGTTTCTATGGTAATATCATGATAAACCAAATATGTTAGTGGCAATAAATATTGCAACATGTAGAAATACTATTAGTGTCACTCCTAATACGTATAATTGTATTATTAACATTGATTAACAATATCAGTACCGCTATTGACACTATTAAATTTACCACAATTACTATCATTTCAAGTACAAAGATATATCACTATTATATAGAAGGACTAATTTTATTAGTAATACTATGATTCTTATGCACTTTTTAACTGCTCTTATTGCCAACATTAATACAGCTATCATTATTATTGCTGTTATTGCAACAATTATTACTAAATTCAATATTTCAGATGCTACTGGTACTACTACGGTTACTGCTAGCGCTAAGATTACTACTAGTACTACCACTACTTCCGTTATAGTTACTGTTGGCAATAAATTTACTACTAGTACAACTATAGGGACTTCCGTTACAATTATTGCTAGTATTATTATCATTACTAGAACATCTGCTGCAATTATTGTTAGCACCAAAATTACTAATAGTACCGTCAGTACTTCCACTACAATTACAGTTAGCACTATTATTACTAATATTAGTACCAGAGCATCTGTTGCAATCACTGCTAGTACTCGAGTCACTACTAGGGCTAACATTATTTCCTATACAATTATAGCTGGCACTAAAACTACTATTAGTAGCACATACTTCCCAATAAAATTACTACTGGCAACAAATTAGTGCTAATACTACTGGTACTCCGCTACAATTATTGCTAGTAATAGAGTTACTACTAGCAGTAACATTATTGCCGCTACCATTATTGCTGGCACTAAACCTGCTACTAGTACTAATAGCACATACTTCCCAATTACTTCTGGCAATGAATAAGTACTGGTACTACCAGTACTTTCGCTGCAATTGCTGCTAGTACTAGAATTACTAGTAGAGCTAACATTATTTCCGCTACAATTACTTGTAGCACTAAACCTACTAGTACTACCAATACGTCCATTGCAATTATTGCTAGCAACAAATTAGTACTAGTACTACCAGTACTTTCGCTACAATTGCTGCTAGTACTACTAATACTAACATTATTTCCGCTACAATTACTTCTAGCACTAAAACTACCAGTATTACCAATACATCCATTGCAATTACTGCTAGCAGCAAATTAGTACTAATACTACCAGTAGTTCCGCTGCAGTTACTGCTAGTATTAGAATTACTAATAGTATTTCCGCTACAATTACTGCTAGCACTAAAACTACTAGTATTACCAATACATACATTGCAATTACTGCTAGCAGCAAATTAGTACTAATACTACCAGTAGTTCCGCTGCAGTTACTGCTAGTATTAGAATTACTAATAGTATTTCAGCTACAATTACTGCTAGCACTAAAACTACTAGTATTAACAATACATCCATTGCAATTACTGCTAGCAGCAAATTAGTACTAATACTACCAGTATTTCCGCTGCAGTTACTGCTAGTATTAGAATTACTAATAGTATTTCCGCTACAATTACTGCTAGCACTAAAACTACCAGTATTACCAATACATACATTGCAATTACTGCTAGCAGCAAATTAGTACTAATACTACCAGTAGTTCCGCTGCAGTTTGTAACAGTCGTCGTCGCCCTCGGCTGCCAGCTCCGAAATATGGAAAGTATCTCGAGGATGACACGTCGATGTCAATAATTAACTACGTGCACTGATTAATTTGGGCGCCAGCCTCCTCGAGATTACTCCGGTAGAGGATGAGGTTCCCAGGTCAGCTGCAAAACGGTCGGGACATGGGGTTTGGGAGACATGCTCGTAGGTTGAAATGATGTAGGCGCACACCAGAAGTTGTTGGTAAGAACTATGAAAACGTTTATTATTATTATTAAGTGTTCGTTTCAGATTAGCAGAAATGCGCGTCCAAGTGTATAATATCTCGCTCTCACTTCCCGCAAGTTGGTATACTAATTTCTGAGTTCACGTAATTATATATTTTGTACTATAAAACACCAGTAATATAATGGACAGTTGATAACGTGATGAGAGGAAAGAATTCAGACTTATAATAATAATGCAACACACGACTTCTTACTACACCCACTAAAAATTTCTAAGTCCGTAAATTGTTATACTTCCGAGTTAGGTTTGCCGAGAATATGTGGAGTTCGACCTCTCCGAACACTGTCTATCTGCCTTCTGTTCATCTGCCAAAACTATCCTCCACTTTCAACCACCAAACATAGAATTTCACCCTCCTATCTATATATCACGTGTCTCTATTAAGAATCCTGATTGGCCATGATTACACTTACGTCACTTAAGACGCGTTCTTCAAAATTGTTCGTTAACTAGAACATCCCCCTACTTCCGGCGTCCTGCCAATTCTCTGACATATATCAGATCATCTCTTTTGGAACCTGGCTTGGCGTCATCTTACTGACCACCCGCAGGCAAAGTCCATACATTCCCTCATCAGTCAACTCCACGCCTGGACACATGTTTCCTGTCCCCCTAGCTTCCTTTCGGTCTTCCTGTCCACCTGTTACTTCCGTCTCAGATTTTGAAACTAACTTACACGTCCGCGCATCCTATCCATATAAGAATATTAACACGAAATACTAATCTAATGAAAATCTCCTTATCCTATACGAGGAACCGTCTCAAGTTACTGCTAGTATTAGAATTACTAATAGTATTTCCGCTACAAATACTGCTAGCTTTAAAGTTATTACTAGTACTAGCAGTACTATTTTTCTGCAACACCAAATGGTTCTACAATCATTACAATTACTTGCACTACTATTACACCATTTAAAAGTAATTTAATGGAATATATTGGCTCATATTTGATTAAATGATTTATTTAGTATGCAAAGTGCTTCAATAGATTTCAAGCATACAAATATCCAATTCAATTGTTTTAATATTCATGTGTATGCTCGAGGATGATGAAGGAAGGAAGACTTAAGTAATGATTCAAACTTGTAGAATATTGAATTGGTTTATTGTGTACTTTTTTTAGTAAGTTATTTTACGACGCTTTATCAACATCTTGGGTTATTTAGCGTCTGAATTAGATGAAGGTGATAATTCCGGTGAAATGAGTCTGGGGTCCAGCACCGAAAGTTACCCAGCATTTGCTCATATTGGGTTGAGGAAAAACCCCGGAAAAAAACGGAAAAAACATCAATCGGGTGACTTGCCCCGACCGGGAATCGAACCCCGGCCACCTGGTTTCGCGGATAGACGCGCTAACCGTTACTCCACATGTGTGGACTACTATTGTGTATTTTGTGTTATAATGACAACTAATCTGCCTATGCTCTCATCATCCAAAGTTTGCACATGTACTAAATGCATCATTTCACTTGCTGTTTATGATTTCAACTTGTTAGCCAGAGAAATGTATCAAAACAGAGAACCGAATTAAAAAAAAAAGACAATTAACAATAATTGATTACACTTACACGAGCCAACAGTTGCCAATTTAATAATATGAAACTTAAATTATACCCTATTATAGACAGAAATATTCTGATTTTAGTTTTGACTTGGATGGCTTAACAGACGAAAGTTTTGTTTTTCGTTTACATTATTTTAAATCTACAAACTTCACAATATCTATGCGTGTCGGAGGTTAACGTATTTTTTTTTTCGTGTGTAATTCCTGTGTCCTAAATTGACATCCAAAATAGCTACTTATAAAGACCTAAAACGTATTGACAATACAGCCTTAAGAGACGAAGCATTACGTATACCCCGGGACACAATTTGACGTCACGAACTGTTTACGAGAAGATCGAACAGCTGAATAACTTTATTATAGACTTGTATGACCGACATGCTCGTCTAAAACTATTAGACGTGTGAGAAGACTGCCTGCACCGTGGATGACTACTTACATACTGTAACATGATGGTTGAACGGGATTCGGCATATCGAAAATATAGACGAGACAAAAACGTAACTAATATTAACAAATATAGTCCGACCATCGGATCTGTGCCCCCGTAAGATATGCGAACTGAACCTTAATTCCTTTTCAGCCTAGGCAATTCATTTCTCTCCCTGTATTCCATGTCTTTCTTTTCTATCCCTCTCTCTTTCTCTCCCCCACTACTCACAATTTTGAGTCTTCTTGCGGGACAGTTTATTTGCACTTGCAGTCCAGTGTTGTCAACTCAACATGAATACTGTAGCACGGAGTGGCGAAAGAAATGTTATTAAGCAAGTAATAGCATTTTGCATAAGTCAATCAGCGTCATTAGACCTACTTAAATTAAGTTATGAATAAATAATAATTAATCTTACATTATTATAAGCAATATTCAAGAGACATGACACTGTTTGACGGAAGTTTGGCAACATCCCTATTCGGCAAGTTTCGTGGCCTGCTGTTTGACGTAGTGGGAGAGAAACGGGTGGAATGGGGTGAGTAGAGGCGTTAACTTTTCCAAGAACGACGACAGCGCTGAAGGGGCATAGATGCGATGGTCCGACAATACAAGCAACTGAGAAACAGAACCAGCCAGACTGTTAGGAGTGCTAAAATCCAACACTCATACAGCCTTATTGAACCCAGAACAGCCCTTCCACACTATGTGCAGACAATGGGATTAAGACAGACAAAGACGCAGGAAGACGGCAACTCAATCCCACTGGAACGTCTCAATGACCACTTTACAAAAACTCACATTACAACCCTTTTCCCCCATTGACAAACAGACAATCGCTAAACTCTTTTAAATCTACAGACCATCCCCTCAACGGCAAAATTTCACTTTTCGTACATTACACAATCTGACGTAAAGAAAGCCTTGAAACGAACCACAACTAAAGCAGAAGGAGCAGACCACGTCAACACTTCGTTATTAAACAAAATCATAGACGTAATACTACCGTCTGTGACTCACATTTTCAGTGTCTCAATAATGATTTCGACTTCTCCACAGCAATGGAAACTTGCTTTTGTCCACCCACTTCTCAAGACTAAAGCACAGACATCTCGTAATGACTATAGACGTATCAGCATCCTACCTGCCCTATTCAAAGTATTAGTAAATGCATTTTACACAAGCAACTGACGGACTACTTAAACCGGATATGTTCAAAATTGTAAAAGCTCCGATTACACGGATGATGCTGCACTGCATAACACACACAGCGTACGGACTGGGCTCCGCAACTACATTGCAGCACCGCCCGTGGCATCGCTCTCATACTCTTACAAATATGGATAATAAACTGAATTTGAAAAAGGAAAGAATATACACTGTAATACTCAGTTATTACATTGTGTATTATATTTAATATAGTTATGATATTATTATTATTATTATTATTATTATTATTATTATTATTATTATTATTATTATTATTATTATATCATAGATGATTTTATTTTCATATTCCATCATACATTGCGGTCTGTTGAACATGTGCATTGTTTTCTGCAAGTAATCGGAAATCTATTTCCAACGAATTTATTCAATGCGCAGCTGGCTCAAAAAATGCTCATCTGTTAATCGGGATCTATGTTTGGATTTAGCAACTTTCATTCTCTAAAATAATTCTTCACACACATGTCGAGGCGAAGGTAGCTAACATAGTGGTAGAGAATAAGCTCATCATGGGATATTTCGTTTTGTTAATTTTTTTAATACTTCTATACTTGTCAAGTCATATTCTTTGCATTTAGTTCTCAATTCTACGTTATTTTGTAAATCAATTAACTCGTCCTGGAACTGCACTCTCACGGATTGTACTAAATTTACTACGAAAGGTTTAGCAAAAAGATTAATATCACTTTCCATACGTCTAAAATCACTAAATTTGTGTTGTTCCAGTACACAGATATAATTAACTATATTTTGTTCAGGCACCATACATCTCTTTACAAGTTCACCATCCGTGAAGGGTTTTAGTGCCATAGCTAATTCCCAACACACTACATAACTTGCTCCTAAACATAGACTCTGAATTCTTCGACTCTCTTCAATGTTTGGCCTTTCATTAAGTGCTTTCAATTCTTGAAACTGTAGTGCCTCTGAAAAATTATTTTATCAAAACTTGTAACCACAATAATAATAATAATAATAATAATAATAATAATAATAATAATAATTGTAATATACCTAACAATAGTAATAACAATGCTACTACTATTACTACTACTACTACTACTAATAATAATAACAATAATAATAATAACAACGTTGGTACATGGATACATATTACAGAAAACAGCTTCCCTGTCACTTCGGCATGTTCTGGATGGCAGAGCGTATAATGTCATTTTACGTTGCTCAGTAGTATTCCTGACAGTACCTTACAACATAGTAAACGCTTTACCGAACTCAAAACAATATGGTATATGTCGTTTGCTTACAGAAGGTTTTGACTCTGTCATTGTCCCGCACTGTTCGTACGTTTACTAAGTACTTGAACTGCCTTCCGCAGCCATCCGTCGAGCTTCGAACGAGGAACAGCACGCTCTACATTCGAAGGTTGTGATTACAGAACGTAATCGCGAGTCAGAGAATGAGCATACCTGACTTAAACAAATACAAAATTCTCAACTCTTATCAATCAAGTTTCAGGGCCGGACATAACACAAGTACAGAATTACTTAGGCATGGAAGACCTGCGCGAGGCCCGGGACAAACGTAAATTGACAGTGATGACGTTATTTGACTTCAGAAAAGCCTCTTACAATTCATTTTGATTTTCAGATATATCAATTGAAGATTACAAATTTATTTAAAGTTTCCCAACCATATGAGTTACTGAAGAAAATGTGAACGTTTTCGCCTATACGACGTCATCAGATATTCAAATGTTATAACGATATAAAAAAAATGTAAGTCCGATATAGTATTCACAGTGTTAACCATTACAATAAATAATTAAAATCAAGAGTTATGTGTAGAGATTGTCTAATATCGTTGTAAGAGATATGTTCAATTTAACTAATTTGTGTATGGTTTTGCTGACTTCCCGAAAAAGTAATATGTAAAAAGTGTAAAATATGAAATATAAAATACATAGAACTCATGTTACATATTTTGTTTGTTGAATAGGACTATTAGTATATAAAATTGATAAAATATATAAAATGTTTGTATTTATGTGTATGTGATACAGTTTTGACGTGAATTTTATGTAAAAATATTACTGAAAACTGTACTTATAAAAATCAAACAAAAAAGACATACAATTGAAGGTTTCAGAGCCATAGTGGGCCAAGCGCCATTTATTAAAAACGGAGAAAACAAGAGTTAAAATTAAGTGAATACCATAATTTAATGAAATATATAGCAAGTGAGATCAAGTTTGCACATTAAAATTAAATGATATGTCAATCTTCATTAAAGTATGATATTTACTTAACTTCAACCCTTGCTTGGCCGCTATGGCTCTGAACCCTTCATAAATCCCCGTACAATGTACAGTTTCACTGGAAAAAAATGAGACGATTGAATATTCGTTAAGTCTCAGATGTAAGAAACTGCGCATGATCGGAGACCAGAGCACTGATACACAAGATAACGAATATTGAGTTACTTAAATTCAGGCTATTTGGTTTGCTACTAGCATCGTTCCGAAATTCATTTCAAAAACTGCAAAAAATATGATAATATTACTTAAATAAAAGATAAATATATACACAAATCGTGTAGTTAAATCGACAATGGACCTTCATGACTAGATCGACACTCCGCACAGAATGGAAAGATTTCATGTCGTTTCAATAGCTCAGACGGGTTAGATTTCTGCGTGTTGTATAGAAGAGTGCGAGTATGATTCTTAGTCTACACAACGATTTTTTTTTTGTCTAAATAACGTTGAAATAGCTAAGTAACGTTGAAATAGAGTTTTACAAAGTCCTGAGATTAAGTGTTAATAATCGCAAACAATACAAAATTACAAGTTATAATATTACAAACGTTAATCTAATGAATGCATTTATACAAACACACATATACAATGTAAATGCATATATACTAAAAACTAACAATTAAAATTAAATTAAAAACATATATAATAATAGACAACTTTTACAAAGGTTTAGAGACCTTAGGCTATGTCATTTGTTGAGTAAATATTACAATATTTTATTAATAGCTTTCCCATATGTGTAAGAAATGCACTCGCACAAACCAATTTTTGTTAAAAGTATGGCTTTGGATTATTTCATTCTCATCCCTTCAGTTAATTTTAACTATTTTATCTAAGTGTTTGCAATAGTGTTTAATTTAATGTGCATTCAATTTTATTCATGTTATGATTGAATGAAAAGGCACTGTTGCAGTTATTGATTAATTACATATATTAATACTAATTATTAAATGCATCTGTTAAGTAACAAATTGCAGTATATTTTGCAAAATCTTGAATGTTTAAGTTGTCAATAATATTTCTGTACTATATACTATAAGACGTTAAAAGAATTTGCAATAGATTTGGGATCCTTTACTTTATAATCACTAATTTTAATGAAAAAAATATTTTCTTTCTTAGGATATCTACAAGTTTAACTTTAATAATATTCCGAATAGCTTTAATTGCATTATCTGGATTTTGTGCTTTTCTATTCAAATATGTTCTATTTCCCTCTTTCATAAATTTTGATAAATTACACTGTACTTCTTGTAGTATTTAAGAATGTGAGGATAGTTACATTGCAACTCATTACATATAGATTATTCTTTTTAATATATGACATTTTGAAGTCCCTGCGTTATCTACATGTTTTTACTTTTTCATTTTTTCACAACATTGAGTGGATAACATCCACTGAAGTGATTATGAAATTAAGTGAAAAATTGAATACATTTACTCTTAATCTCAGTAGTACCAGTATTATATATGTTTTTACAAGATTCATTTTGTAGACATAAATGTAAATTATCACTAGATACAGCATTTACGATCCTTTCTTAGTTTTTAAATTAATATTTTGAAAATGTTCAGTGACATTGGAAACACTTAGGATTTGTTTATCATGTTCAGACAAGCCATTGATCATAGGTTCTGTCGAATAGAAATTCAGTCTTATTCTGTGTACAAAACATTTATCAAAGGCTGTGCTACTTCAGCTTGTATGCTGTGGGAAAATGACTCTACGACTAAGGTTTCAAGTTTCAAGGAGTGAATTTAATTTACTTTTACGGACAAGTTCCGAGATATAATCTATGTTTATGTCACTACAGACCACAATTTCCATATGAGATTTCCAAAGTCTTTTGTTTACAAATTCAATGTTGGCTATAAATATTAATAAATAATGTAAGAAATATGAATGATTGTAGTTATGTCTGATTTACATTATAAAAAGCAAGGAGTTACATTCCTCGGCAAGATTCGAACTTTCGATGTTTGGTTTTGTCGTCCAACGTACAACCACGGACCTATTCAATGCTTATGTTAATAAGCTACAATTTAGCTGTAGCAATGTGGTGTCATAACTTGGGGTTTGTTTACTTAATGTAATTAGATTTAATTTGGTTAGTTTCGCAACAATTGGACTTCATGTTATATCCTGTTATTTAGATATTTAATTTAGGGTTTATTTATTAACTCTTACTATGCAAGATGACCCTTATTTCAATAATTCTGGATCACGTTAAATAGTAATTGTCTACACTAAAGTATTATCGTCATCCCTCATTTCTCATCGTAATGGCGAATCGACGTGACATGAGACAGCAAGTTATAGCTCTAGTTGAGGCTGGATATGGGGCTAGATCTGCTTGCCGTTTGGTCGGTGTTCCTGGAAGTACAGCCGCGAGGTAAGTTCATCCTTACCATAATTTAGGAGAGGTCGAAAATCTCCCTACTCCTGGGCGTCCCCGGATTTCTTCATTGGAAGAGGATGCTCTCTAATTCGAGACAGTTCGACAGTATCCCTTTCTGACTGCTAACGAAATAAGAGCACCATCTAACTTTCCCGGCTCTTCACAGACTGTGATCAGCAGGTTGAGGAACCGCGGTATTAGGAGCCGGAGGGCTGCGCAAATGGAAATATTGGGGGAAGCACAAGCTGTCGACCGTCTTGCCTTCGCTACCAATCGAGTGGATTTCGATTGGAGAAATGTAATTTTCTCCGACGAAACAACCATCTCGAGTGATTACGAAGGTCCTATCCGTGTCTATCGTGAGGATGGTCTCCGACATGACCGACGTGAAAGATCGGGGCGCTTTAGCATATCGTGTTGGGGGTGGATGTCTTACGATGGACCTGGCGTTATAGAACGCATCGATGGCCGGTTTAATGCGGAAACTTACGAGCACATTCTGGAAAATATATTCCTTCCCTCCGCCCGAGAACGTTTTCCCGAAGGAACATTGCTGTTCCGGCAGGATAACCATCCCGTGCACTATGCTGCAAGCATTCAAAGATGGTTTCAAAGGAGACCCGAGATCGAAATCATTAATTGGCCTCCGAAGTCACCTGATTTGAATGTCATCGAAAATTTATGGGCGGAATTGCCAAAGAGAAGGATAGCCACCTATGCTCACCGACGCCATCCAAATCGAGACGAATTGTGGCATCAAGTTGTTGACACCTGGGAAGATCTCGCCGGGGATCAGAACTTATTCCACAATCTCGTGACATCCATGCCGGATCGACTTAGAGCTGTAATAGAAGCTGATGTCATGTGGACAAGATTTTAAGTTAACAGGTTTCTTTTTGTTTCTTATGATTTTTGTTTGAGGAAGAATACTTTTAACTTCCAAGTAAGATTTATTTTTTTTGACGAGGTTCAGCCCACTTGTAAGACCCTGAAATTGGGCATAAATTATTCCATATTTATGGACAAATTAGACAGTCGGGGAACTCTGAAGAAATTAATTACACCTCAATAAAAAAAAGTTTTACCTGGGATTGAACACGAGACGTTTCGGTTATACAGTGGAACCGACACGTTACTACATGAGCTACCGAGACAAGACAGTGACAGCAGCAGTCCAGAATGTAGATCCCTTAGCAGGCATTTGCCATTCGGTAGAGTGATGCAATGATATTTTGTGACTCGAGCTATATTGTGAAATCCTGGTCTTAAATGACTATCTTCTTCGTGATCCTTATTCTGGTCCTTGTCCTTGTTGTGGTCCTTGTAACAATTCTTGTACTATTTGTCATGGTATGTATCGTTACGTCGATATCGAGTGAACTGCGCTGTAGAACTTTAACTTCCGACGACCAAGAATCGTCTCATTCTTTTTAAGGGTAACTGTACATGCAAAATACATGGAGCATGACTGAAGGCCAAAAAAAGAAAATCTAGTGATGATAGCATAGCATATTCAGAATGAGCTTCCAGACATGAATTCGCTATCGTAATATCATAATACTCTCTGTTTGTGACCCACAACTACTCGCATCACCCCGTGATTAAATGTCTATTTGCCTTCATTGGTTTTGGACTTTCTTTCACTTGAAATGTTGGTACAACATTTCATCATTCGTTTTTTTACTTAGGTACTGAATGTCACACATTCAGTAAAGTTTTCTATAAAGAGCTAAAAGTTTATATGTAAAAACGTAAAAAAATATGAAAACATGAATGTACTGTATATACTGTGTATGTCATAGACTGAATGAGAGACTCCTTTCTGTACTCAGTGCATTGGGGTTTACACTTTGTAGGATGCGGTAACAGAAATTCATCTCTCTCGTTTTTCTTTTGGCCCTGTTCTGGAATATATGAGGAATGATGATGTACTAAACCTGGAGCTGTTATACATTGTTTTTTCCTCTCTATGTCGAATGACAAGTCTTTCTTCAATCTACTCCAGCAAAGTAGCCTATGTGTGTGTGTACATTTAATTTAAAACTCAGGGCGGGTTTTGTAATCCCACACATATAGGATCTATCGGACGTATAGTACGAGCTAGTATTTCACAGCAAATGAATTTTTTACAGAATAAATGTTTCATTGACATAAACCCCACAAAGTAATGTTTATTCATTGGGACTGAACAACAATTGATGTGTCTAATATCAAAACCTGTCATATCCAATTTCTTAAAAATCGAGTTACGTCATGTACTTTGGAGTACTTTCTAACACCTACCACATGCACAGGTTGGCTTTTGCAAGTTTGACCTACATCCCATACATAATGCGTAGTAAAGATTGCAGTTACTTTCAAAACCTGTCATATGCAAGGGAAATAAATTCTGTTTGCTTCACTTTCAAACCCTGCCACATCCATTCACCGATCACTGGAAGTTATTTAATAGCGTGACGTCAGCTTTATCGGCTACTAAACATAATACGCGAGTCAGTTTGTTACAGTACTGTTGTGTAAGATGTCACCTGCGGTAATTACACCGTAAACATCACGAAAAAAAAAGCCGTTCGGCATTCATAATCGACCACTACAAAAGAGAGGTAATAAAGGTAGAAACTATTTCTTTCACTGGTGAATGAAAAGTGATAAATACCAAGTCACGTGCCATGTTTAGTATTATCATTAATGTTCCATTTTTGATGTTACTGCATGTCTTCTGTGGATTGCAGGTACACATTAAAACCGCCGATTTTCCCACAATGAGTCCATAGAACGAAATCAAAGACTTTGACATGTTCTGAAGTTTCTGAGACTGATTTACTTAGATTCAATCCTGCATTCTATTTAAATATGAGAAAAAGAGGCCAAGATGCATTCATTTTGAATTCTATATCCGTGAATGAATGCATTAGACGGAAGACCACAAGTGAAAAGAACATGGTTTCTTAGTAATTCTTTCTCCATCATAAATTTAAAATTTATCATTGCTATACACAGCTCCGCTTATTTAGTATAATGCGTTTGAGTCTAAAGAAAGCAGCAAAACAGTACTACGTGGTTTGTTGTGACGAGAATCCAAGTCCCCGCATACCGGTAAGGCATCATGTTACAAACACGTTCACGTCTGAGTATTTCTGACAAAGTAAATAATTGAACGTTTTGAAAACGGCGCAAATATTAAGGATATTGCTGGAAAGTTTAAGGTAATATTTATTATATTTATTTGTTATTTATATATTTAAGTATTTACCTGTATCGTGCAGATTTATGGGAGATGACCAAAGCATAGGAAAGACGTATGAAGGCAGCAGAGTTAAACTTATGGAGCAGATGTATTTTTAGTAGGTTATTTTAGGACGCTTTATCAACGTCTCAGGTTATTTAGCGTCTGAATGAGATGAAAGTGATAATGCCGGTGAAATGAGTCCGGGGTCCAACACCGAAAGTTACCCAGCATTTGTTCATATTGGGTTGAGGGAAACCCCCGGAAAAAAACCTCAACCAGGTAACTTGCCCCGACCGGGAATCGAACCCGGGCCATCTGGTTTCGCGGACAGACGCGCTAACCGTTACTCCACAGGTGTGGACAGCAGATGTCTTAGAAAGACTATTATGGATCGGATTAGAACAGAGTACATCCCAATTGCAGTGAATAGGAATACTACCAGCATGGATCGGATTCTAAACCCTGTTTCTTACTAAGTGGCAAGAGTAAACGAATTACTATGAATTATCGCCAAACAAAAATTAACCTGAACATTGTTGCAGGTGTTCAAGTTTCATTTGTAAAGCCTGTCTCAAAATAAAATACACCATATCAAAGACTTCATTTTAAATAAAAAATGTGTTGTAAAGAGACTTTCTGGATGGTATAAAATTTTTTTTAAATTCCAGAATTTCGCGGCAAACTCCATGGCGCTGCGCGACACATCGGTTGGGACCCCTGAACTAACCTAACGTAATCTGAACTAACCTACCTACACAAAAGATTCCAACCACTCTTTTCGGAAAAAATAGAGACGTTTAAGTGATATATCACCAAAGGTATCAGATCTTATCACACTTGAGGGGCTGCAGTATTTTACAAGTCTTTAACCTGGTATGGACACGTCCATAGAATGGAAGGTCATAGGCTACCCCGGTAAGTTCTTCAATGGATCCCCAGGCGAAGAAAAAACGAGGACGTCCTGGAAGAACCTGGATGGATGAAGTGAGATCGGCAGTGATATCCAGAGGTCTATCTGATGAAGACTGGCAAAACAGGGACCTCTTGCGGCGTAGAGTAACATAGGAAGATATCTAGCTGGAGGCAACCCTGAAGGGAGACGTCTGATGAACTGAACTGAATTTATCTATTTACTATAGTATTTTATGTATAGATATATTCTAGGAAATGAAAGTAATTCATGTTAACGCGTCAGATTCACTTTTTATAATTAATTAATAACTCATTCCAGTATGATCGATTCTTTACTGTCCATAATATTCATTGATTTTCATGCTCTGCCTAAACGTGATGCTTGCCGATTGAAGGGGACTTGCTCTGATTGTTATATCTAAGTAGGTAAACATTGGCTGTCTCCTATATCGACGGAGTAGTGTATTCAGTCTACCACAATTTCAGAAAACATAGAGCACAGCGTATTAAAGCTTGTGCAAAAGTAGCTAGGATTAAGCCTTTACAGTACATATTGTCCAAAATTCTTCTCGTCATCATCATCATCATCATCATCATCATCATCATCATCATCATCATCATCGTCATCGTCACCATACAGTTTATATAAAATGTTTAAGGACAATCGTTCAAAAGAGATGTTTCACTCCAGAATTTATACTTAAGTGAAAACCCCTGATCTTTATACAGGGAACAAATGCCTGCAAAAAATCTCTCTATTTTTCAAACTTGATTATCAAGCAATTTTTCTGTTATGGAAACTTATTAAAAAATTAAATTTGTTTTAGGAAAAAATTAATTACTCCAGAACGAGTGTACTTAGATCAATGAATTTTGGGAATTATATTGAATTATTATATTATAACATTTACCTCCGAGGGTCTGTCTGATATGTACATGTATTATCATCAGAAAGTATATCTCACTTGATGATATGTGTCAGAGAAAGAGAAATTATTAATTGTTTATATCCCTACATGTCATTATTAATACATCTTGACTACACAAATTTTAACACTATATCAGTTTGGAAAACATATTATATGTCTTTCACGTGTTAAATTTTGTGTTGCCTTGTTAACATGTTTCGGCCTGCTATTGGCCATCATCAGAACTGGTTGTTGCTGGTCTTGGCGCCTTTTGGTTTGTTTCCTGTGGTGGTGTGTTTGTGTAGTGTAATGTGGAGTCAAAGAGTGTGTTTGTTCTGAAATTGAGTTGTGTAATGAGAATTTCATTTGGATGTGTTTCTGTGTGTCTGTATATTTCGTATTGTTCTAGTGTGTTCAGTTTCTGGCTTTTTGGTTGGATGTGTACAATTTTCATGTCTGTGATGATGTCTCTGTATGTGTGGTTAGCATTTGTGATGTGTTCTACATATGTGGAAGTGTTTTGTAATTTTGTTATGGCTGTGATGTGTTCTTTGTAACGTGTTTGAAATGATCTGCCTATCTGTCCTATGTAGAAGTTGTTGCAGGTGTTACATTTGAGTTTGTATGTGCCTGTGTGGTTGTATTTGTTTGTTTGTGTTGTATGTGTGTTGAGATATTTTTGTAGAGTATTATTTGTTCTGCATGTGATGTTGTAATTTAATTTCTTGAATGAGGTTGCAATCTTGTGTGTGTTTTCTTTTCGTATGTTAGTGTGATATATATTTTTGTGTTCTTCATAGATATTTAGAAATCATCTCACTATTCGTGAGCTGCCACAAGGGACAAAGAGTACTTAACCGTATAAATATTTACAAGTTTGGTGAACCATTAATTTTGTTTTGACAATGAAACTCCTACAAGTAGATAGATGCAAATACATTTTGTGATTGGTGGAAATATACCTAGTTTTAGGGAGGCAAGTGTTACAGAAAAGTAAAGAATGCGAATGAACTTGGTTTCATTTCGAATATAGGTGGTGCTTCAGGAGAGCAATTGAGCCTTTCAATGCAGCTAAAGTTACAATCGGAATAATAGATGTATAAATTCCAAGCCTCTTAAACACATCATTCATGAAGAGAGTAGCGGTACCTCTTGCTCCAACCAGAAGTCCGATTACTTCAAGCTCTTCTAGCTGGTACTTTTGGAGGTAATATGGAATGTTAGGATTGTAGATATTCTTTTTTTCCTTATCCACTTCTGCTGGCTGTTCCTCATTCGTTTCGAAACGCACAGTGGGGTCAATTATGAATCCAGATCTTATGTTGCTATTATTATTTTTATTTTTATTATTATTATTATTATTATTATTATTATTATTATTATTATTACTATTGACCAGCAATTAGGGTGGGATAAAGATACTTCTTCTTTAAATTCCAGACATTATATATATTTTTTATTCTTTGCTCTTATATCCTTACAAATATTCTGCGATTAGGTTATGTAGGTTTGGTTCAATCTGTCATTCTGTTCATTATCGGATAATATTCCTTAAACAAATGAATTGATTATCCAACAAATTTGATTTATTCAGAATTTAATGTTTTGCAAATTGAAAAAATATGTAAATATACATTATTAAAATATTATCCTAAAATTCGTCTGAAATATAAAGAACGTGTTTATCCTAACAGAAGAAATTTGATATGTCCGTTAGCTGAACCTAACTTTTACACAACCACTAGAATAAATCATAACCGGCCAAGGTTATAAACTCTGTTTTGGTAATGAATTCTTTCCTAGGTTATTTTGAGTTTAATAAATTTAAGAGAAAATATGAAGCAAATTATTTAGCACCCTTCCTTTTAATTTCTTCTTAATAGTTCCAATATACTATTTATTCATTCCAACTTATATTCTGTTCTAGATTTGATTCTCTACTTTTATATTCGTAATTATCCCTGTATTGTAATAATTGTATTGGTATTGTAATTTTATTGAATCTTTAATATGTTCTTTAGTACAAGATAGTCACTGATAGGAATCGCCCCCAAACGAGAGCTAGCTCATATGGATGTGCTCTACATCAATAATATGTTTTTGTTTTGTATTGTATGTAGCAATAAATCCTGTTATTATTCGGTTGAGAAGCTTTTATCATCCAGTCTGCAGTCCAAAAATCTGAAAATTACAATTTATAAAACAGTTATATTACCGGTTGTTCTTTATGGTTGTGAAACTTGGACTCTCACTTTGAGAGAGGAGCATAGGTTAAGGATGTTTGAGAATAAGGTGCTTAGGAAAATATTTGGTATTAAGAGGGATGAAGTTACAGAAGAATGGAGAAAGTTACACAATGCAGAACTGCACGCATTGTATTCTTCACCTGACATAATTAGGAACATTAAATCCAGACGTTTGAGATGGGTAGGGCATGTAGCACGTATATGGGCGAATCCAGAAATGCATATAGAGTGTTAGTTGGGAGGCCGGAGGGAAAAAGACCTTTGGGGAGGCCGAGACGTAGATGGGAAGATAATATGAAAATGGATTTGAGGGAGGTGGAATATGATGATAGAGAATGGATTAATGTTGCTCAGGATAGGGACCAATGGCGGGCTTATGTGAGGGCGGCAATGAACCTCCGGGTTCCTTAAAAGCCAGTAATTAAGTATGTAGCAATAAATACTAAATCTGAATTCTGATTAGTGTAATGTATACCAGTCGGCGATGTATGAAACGGAGGGGAAAGGAACTGGCCACATTACTCCATTATCTCCTGGCTTAGTTGCCTCATAAGTGGTGCTTTGTTGCTATTACTCGTGAGGTTCATATCTGTTTTCGGACAGTTGACTAAACAGCAATATAATATTCTGAACCAGCTAGAGATTTTAGATAACGTACAATATTAAATAAATTTCTGTCTCTGTCAATGGGAACTGTGTGGGATAGATAAAAACTTAGAATTTCCCTGTTGCATACTAAGTCCACATGAACACTGAACATGCAGCTCTCCTTTCTGTTCCTTTTTATTCTCTTAGGAATTCACGATACAAACTAGAACGTGGCAGTTGTGTGAATTATTTCTATTAAGTTTGTTTGCCGACCATTTTGTTTATCTTCGCGACTAACTTTTTTTTTATGATGTTGATTTCTATGGAAGTGGTGAGGATAGTACAGTGAAAAGTAAGTAGAGCACATGTACTAGAAGGCAAGAATTATTAGATAACATTCAGTTCATTGTTAAGAAATAAATCGCCTTATAAATTCATTTAAATCAGAGTCCCAGCTGTAAAGTTGTTTACCGTATGCGGGTAACTACCATTTTTCCATTTAGAATTTATTTTGCCAAATTAAATTTTTTTTTGTTTGGAAGTTATTAGAATTTGATCAAACAAGCGAGCGTCAGTAATCAGCCATTAATAAACTTTATGATTTCTTTTGTCATTGCAGTGCCCGTAACTTGCTGTTATTCGCTCTGACTCTACGAGCGTGACTCATAGATGATGTTATTGTCGAGAAGTGTAGCCTATAGTATAGTACTTTAGTTAAAAATTTGTTCAAATTAACAGCACTTTTTCTTTCTTATTTGTAGAACAATTCATTTACTTAATTGTTGGCCATGGGGAAAGATTAGACGTTCTGCAGGTCTTTTGTCGACAATGCCAGTCCATGTCTCCATAAACGGCACACTGATGAACAAAGTGAATCAAATTAGATAAAAAGAAATCATAATAAAAAAACAATTTGAACAATTTTGAAGGAAGGGAATATATACGGGATCCATTTCTTTTAGATTTCATTCCGACATTTTTTGCCCCTCCCCCGAGGGAAAACACGGAAAACCAAGGGCAGAAAGAATAAATTATCATCTTAGCGACAAGCTAATGAGCTTACTTTATAAGTCTATAAACTTATCAACGACATTAATATCAGTCATTTCATTGCACAATATACAGGGTGATTCAGGATCCCAGCAACAAACTCTGGGGATCGATAGATCTCGCAATGACGAAAACTTTTCGTAAAAAACCTATGTTCTCTAATGCCTCGTCTAGGAGCTACGCGACATCGAAAAGAAGACAGGTTTTAGTGACATTTATATTTAATTATGAAATGAATTATTCATGTTGAGAAGCTTTTATCATCCAGTCTGCTGTCAAAAAATTTGAAAGTTAGAATTTATAAAACAGTTATATTACCGGTTCTTCTATATGGTTGTCAAACTTGGACTCTCACTTTGAAACAGGGACATAGGTTAAGGGTGTTTGAGAATAAGGTGCTTAGGAAGATATTTGGGGCTAAGAGGGATGAAGTTACAGGAGAATGGAGAAAGTTATACAAACAGAAATGCACGCATTGTATTCTTCACTTGACATAATTAGGAACACTAAATCCAGACTTTGAGATGGGCAGGACATGTAGACGTATAGGCGAATCCAGAAATGCATATAGAGTGTTAGTTGGGAGGCCGGAGGGAAAAAGACCTTTGGGGAGGCCGAGACGTAGATGGGAAGATAATATTAAAGTGGATTTGAGGGAGGTGGGATATGATGATAGAGACTGGATTAATCTTGCTCAGGATAGGGACCTGTGGCGGGCTTATGTGAGGGCGGCAATGAACCTCCGGGTTCCTTAAAAGCCAGTAAGTAAGTATGAATTATTCATTTCAAGTACCCTTGCGAACAGGTTACAAGTGTCCTGTCATTTTGATGCCCCGTTTGAATGGACAGCTCTTTGGAACACGCTTTCGTTGCTCATGGAGACTACCTTTCAAGATGTGAAGGGATATGCGATTCAACATAACGCCCCAACGCAATGGTTGTACGAGCACATCTGAACAAGATTTATGGGGAGGAAAGGATGGGGAGAGTCGGACCTGTTACGTGGCCAGGGCGATCACCCGATTTCACGCTCTTAATCTTTCTTGGTGGGGACATGTGAAGTAATACGCCACTCGAATTGACTACCAGAAAAAACCGACTATGCCAGTATTAGCTGCTTTTGACCAAATTCGACACAGGCCGATAACCACTGCTACGACGGTGTAATGAATGTAATGAGGTTCAGGGTAGACACTTTGAATATCTGTAACTTGTCAGCAAACGTACTTGAAATATTATTCATTTCATAATTTATTGTAGAGACTTCAAGGAGATATCTGCGACAAAAGACTTATAAAATATACTGGCAAATGAATCAACAGTGTGGTACTCAATGGACGGGAAAACGGTTTTGAAGTAAGTAAACTATTTGTACGACATCCAGCATTTTGCCTATATTTCCCGCGGGAGCGACCCATAAATAACAAGAAGCAGCGGAGGAGAGAATATGAGGTGAATGTAATGGAGGCTGAAAGAATGAAACGGTCTGCAGCATAATAATATGACGATTAAAACGCTACTACTATCCATATCAATATTTTTGCTAATACTACTTCTGTCACTACTACTAATACTATTATTATATCTGCTGTTTATACTAATTTTGTCACTTCTAGCATTATTGTTATTGTCATTACTGATTGTATTATTATTATTGTTATTATTATTATTATTATTACCATTATTATCACTGTTATTATTACCATCACTATTTATTGCTAACATTACAAGTATTGTGGATATAAAACGACATTTTAAAAATTAATTTAGTACAACAAACCTCTAGAACAGCCGTGGCGAAAATGCCATCGTGAGCTGAGCCACTGTGTAAGCTGCAACGTGCATAGCACCTGTAGAGGGAGGCGGACACCCGAAGGGGAAGTGAAGCAACTGTCTGACTTATTAACGGATTTTCATTTTCCTTACGTCAAGCACTTAAATAAAATTATATACAGTACAAGGCTACAAACTAATGTTTAGTACGTGTTACGAAGAAAGAAATGAACAAGAAAACATAGGACACATCATCACAACCTAAAATTAATTGTCTTCAGAATGTCTCTGCGACAGAGTTTCAAAATCAGGAATTATGTCACTTACTGCCAGTTGATCACGAAGGTATTTGTCTGTCAGTCGTGGTCTAAATTTTATTTTTACTATTTTCATTGTTGGAAATAATTTTTCACGAACGTGAGTTGTAGCGAACATGGCTTCAACAGAGGAAGCGAAAGAACGAAGGTTCGGATATTTATTTTTTGACAAAGATTTGAAAAGTTCAACATTTGTCAAGTCCTTACATCTAGCTTTCATATAACATCACATTGTAAATCTGTGAGTTTAACTTGAAGATCTAACCGCATTATTCGTATATCTGCGGAAAAAGGATCGACGTACAGCGATGATGATGATGATGATGATGATGATAATAATAATAATAATAATAATAATAATAATAACACTTAATCTTTTAATGTTTCATCAGTCACTTGTAGTAACTTATAATGCCGTTTTATGTTTTACAACCGATTTCCTAGTAATACTTGTGAACAAATCATACATTTAATATTCTCATCATATTGTCAGCAAAAAAAATGTGTCCTCTCATCCTACTTGAAACTTTCGTCTTCATAGAGGTACATGGTTTCGATAGAGACATTGCGACGATACGCCACTCGCAGGTCAGAGTCAAATACAAATGGAACGGACTTTGACTCCAGTGAGTGAGAGGGTGGGGGTTGTAGGTAGGAAGCAAGGGAAATGCATTACGAGCCACAATGTGCTCGTGAGTCGCATTTTCGCCACGGCTGCTCTAGAATCAGAATTTGTAACACATTGGCTCAGCCTTTTCTTGTATATGGAAGTGAAATTTGGACACTCTGGCAAAGAGACAAAAAGAGAACACAATCTAGAGATTTTTTATTTCGAAAAACAGAAGGATGTGTACCTTCCCATCATAAGAAGAATAAACAATTACCAGAAGAATTAGGACTTGAATCAGCAGATTAGGTCATGAAACATACCATATAAGAAGAATTGGCTAAAACATGTTTCAAGAATGGAGCTACAGAATCTAAAAATTAAATATCGAATTACAGAAAAGAAATGAGATGACCAGGAAGGCCTTTAAAACGATTATTGTACGAAGTCCGAAGCGGGTCTAAAATAAAGCCTATTAAGTGAATGGAAATAACGATGGTAATGTGTGTGATGAAGATGACGATGGTGTTGATGATTATTGTCTTACTGATAGCATTAAAGAAATTTATTCTAGAAATTATTAATTTCTACTATGTGAAATAACTCACTCCGATCATTTCTTGCGACAGCTTTTTTGCATGATACATTTTGAACTAAATTCACACAAGTCCTGATAGATTGTACTTGACTGTACATAAAATGTGGAAAAATGTCGCACAGGTCCGTTGATTCTCAGACTACCCTTCAGATACGTGAGGGTCAACAGACAAGGTCTGGTCTCGGATTGCTGATTGATTTACCATCTTCCTCCCGTTGAGAACTGCTTCAATTCCTTCTCGATCCCCATTCTCCTCTACCCACTCCACGCAGAAAATCTCTACATTTGTCGTAGAAAATAGGATAAAACCATAACTAAAGAGCCAATCTCAAGAGACGGAGAAGAATGCACAGTCGGGGTTAGCTATGGAGTGTTATTTTATTTTCGACAGTTAAAATTTCCGTATATTTGTATGAATTCAAATCTCGCCGTGCACATTGGATTTTGTGATTGAAAGAAGGTGTTGAAGGCTGTGTTAACTACCGTTGCTTCCACTACATAAAATCTACTTGGTCAGTATTTTATAGTGTCAACTACTGAAGACGTGCCGACATTGTCAACAGTTATTATGTATTCTCTCTTACGTAGTATACGTGAGATGTCAGTCCACTGGGCATTAACCGGATTTGAGTTCCGGTCAGGCATGGATTTTTAATTCCTTCGAATTCATTGGTTCAAAACACAACTAATTAGTTTCTTATTCAGGTATAAAATAAGTCCCTATCTCAGGCATGTCAATTGATGCCTACAGGAGCAAGCGCGCACTTTAGAGCCCAGGAGAGCCCGAGCGCTTTACAGCGGAAAGGAAAGAGACAGACGAAAGAGGTGGTATATGCCGCTTGGTCGAGCTATATACAGGGATGGCCAGCACTGATTCAATACATAAAGGGAAGAGAACTTATTAAAATTCTATCCATGTTAATTTTTAGATTTTCGTGAGAAGTATAAGTGCATTATAAGAATGTAAGATTTAATTTTAATGCTCATTTTTCACATCTTTGATTTTTTGTTCAAAAGAAATATTTTATCAACTTTTCTTTATAGAAAAGTGAAATTTTCTGATATAGGCCTATTTATTTAGTAACCTTACAAGTACTGAAACAATGTTTTCGTAAATGTAATATACCGTACATACGTATTACTGAAGATAATGTATTGAAAATTTTGAAAATATTTGCATTGAAATTGCTTGTAAGGAAATGAATTAACAAAGCAACTACTGTTACATCAAAAGCAAAAGATACGTGCTCATATGTTGTAAAAATGTCAGCTCTATAGCTTCAGTACATTTCGAGAAAATAATTTAATATTCTGATGATAGTAAGTTGCTGACCAATATCATCTTAAAAGCATTATGCGATAAGAGTTTTGTTATGGAATATTAGTTACACTTAAAACATATACAGCACCTAGGTAACTTTTCTTTGTACTGTAGGCCCTAATATTGTTTTTATTGGTTTATTGATTATCAATTCCAACTTATGATGTCATACTCAGTCTCTTTTCTTGGGATATCACTTCCTTTATGAATGATGTGTTTCATTCATTTGGTACAGTATAGTTCTACTACTATGGAATTTATGTGAATTTTCCTTGTTAACTCTTTATTATGTTATTAACATTTAAAACACAACTGCAAGATTAAGAAATTGGTATTAGTACTTTTGTTTTACAGACAATATGATAATATCAAGCAGAAATAAGCCATATAAAATAAAGACATAAAATATCACGTTCCGTCTGAAGTTTGTGTACCACTGTTTTCTTAATCCAACAGGCTGCTTATTCATATACACAACCCTTTCTCTTACCACACCTAGCGCTTGATGCCCGCGCACGACGTCAAGGTCAGAAAAATGTGCTTGCTTTGACATCACTGCCCTAGCTGATAACCTGTTTTTCCACTTTGCTAAATGTACCTCATAGTTCAGTGCACATGACTTGCTACAGTCTTCACTCATATTATAACTTGTCTATTTTTTAAGTTATCAAATAATGTACAGTAGTGGCAAAAAAACCGGACCGATCCTTGTAGCTGATTTCAGAGCCTTGTTCACTCCAGAGCACGATAGACTGGTAACTAAGAATTTCGTGGTTCGAATTCTGCCTGGGAAGGAAATTTGTTTTGTTCCTTATTCAAATTTATTCCCAATACTTTTCGATTGCTGGTAAAACTCATGTTCTGGGAATAATAAGTTAATTAAGTAGTAAAATATCGCTGCAATCGAAAAGTATTGAGTATAAATTTGAATAAGGAACAGAAAAAAAGTTTCCTTTGCAGGCAGAATTCGAACCACGAAAGTCTTAGGATCGTCGTATTCATAGACATTCTTAGCGCGGGCTTCCGGTGGATAATCAGCGAACTAAAGTTTTTGGTATTCATAAACTAGTGTTAGCGATATGATATGATGTGAATTCTGTAGAAGTAACCAGTCGATAGCCGGGGCTAGTTTAGCACGCTCGTAGCGCGGGCTAGCGAAATGTCTATGCATAACACCCTTAGTTACCAGTCTATCGTGCTCTGAGTGAACAAGGCTCTGAAATCAGCTACAAGGGTCGGTCAGTTTTTTTTTTTTTTGCCACTATTGTATGTTCTGAATTCTAAAGCAAAATTTTTCAGCATTAATGAAACAGAAAAGATGTTAAATTTGATTATAATTTTTGTTATTTTTTTTTTCAGCGCATAGGTCTATGTATTTTTTCCTCATGTCATATGTGTGATATTCATAAACCCGTAGATCTACTTTGTAGAACGCAGACTGCAGGAAATGCTGTAATAGTTTCATGTAAATACCCTACATTTAGTAGTTTCAAGGAATAATTCACTAAAGTTCGAAAAAATATCAACTTACGGAAAACTGCGTTAAAAAAGAGTATGTATGGATTATCCGATACGCCGCCAAGTTTAAAGAGACCATTTAAAGGGTTTAACTGCTGAGATACCGCGCACAATAGCCTATATTATATTGTCTTAAAGGACAAGTTTTATACTTATTTTTTAAACACAAAATGAAAAATCGGATTTTTCACCATTAATCACTACCCAGTCCACGTACACTACTATCTCGAGTATAAACGTACAGTGTCAGAAAAAAGTTTTTTCGCACAAATACTAAGTCCTAGAAAGGAGACTGCGCATGGTCAAAGGACGAGCGATCCGGATAACAAGAGAACGACTAGTTACGGCAATAAAATTAGTTTTGTTTCGTTGTATGTCTAATCATGCGCACAGCCTCATTTTCGGGATTTATGAAGTATCTGTCCTACGAAGCGTTTTTATAAGACTCTACATAAAATTAGAAAACGTTATTTACAAAGGAGAGCACTAGGATTAATATATGTAAAAAGCGATTAATAGAACATAAATATAATATACAGGGTGGTCCGTTTGCGTATGGATAAAATAAAAACACCGTTAAACATTAACTACCGAACCTTATTTGTTGAAATTTTGTGCATACAACACTGAAAGATGGGAGATTCCTCAGAGCTCAACATGACCCCCATTGCGTAGCCTACACAACTCATAACGGTGATGCAATTCAGCCCATGTCCGTTGTAACATAAGAGGGGTGACTTTTGTAAAGTTTGAGTAATTTTTACTCTTACATCATTGGTTTCTGTGAATAGACAATGTCTTTAACAAAGCCCTACACGAAGAAGTTAGGAGGGGATAGATCTGGGGAGTTTGAGGGCCAAGCCAAGAGATAGGTGCTTCTCGTACTGGGTTTCGCCTGCGACCTCCAGCATGTTTTTTTTTTAACACAGAACCTGTTTTTACAAATGTTCGATACCACAGCATTACGGAATTATATTCAGGTACATTACGCGCACCACACTCGCGTCAAAATTCCCTTTGAACTCTTTAACACTCCCAAATTTAGCATACCAAAGAACACATTGTGCCCGCTGTTGATTAGTAGTGGACATTTTAATTATCTACGATTTTCACTTGTCCTTTCAGATTATGCATTGTTGATTGTCATATATGGAAACTCCCATCTTTTAATCTTAATATAATCAACAAGAAATTTTCATACTGTCATAATAGCTTTATAATAATAAATTAATATTATCCATACCCAAACGGATTATATAAATGCTTAATTTAATAAGTTATTGCAACTATTTTTTTTTCGGAAATACGCCAACAATGAAAATCCAAATGTGGGCGAAATCTAACCTCGACGAGTAATCTACGAACAGATATGGTATGAGTTCAGCGGTCTAAAAGAATTCTCGTTTAAAAGCTGTATTATTTTCGTAACATTGTTGTGCAATGGAAGTTAACAATGGACCAGCGTTTGTACGTGAAAATATCAGTTTGTTATCAGTGATAAAAATGAGTGAAGTTTTCGTGTAGAATTACGAGAAGTATTAAATTGATCGTGTCCTGCAGTAGTGATTAGTGGCAAGGAAAGTAAAGGATTTAAAACCTGAAGCATTGTGAACTGCCAATTTGCATCTCACTGGATTTTCCTTTTCGCACACAAGCATCAGCAGCTGTACGCTTAATTAAGATTGGCACTGGACTGTGGAGGAATTAGCCTCTTATTCTGACATTTGTATATAGACAGTGTCTCGAATTTTACTAGAAGACTTAACCATGTGCAATATTGATGTCATGTAGCTGCCACATCATTTAAACAAGGCTCAGAAGTGGCTTTTACTGTGAATCATGTCGCGTGTCTGGGCCTATTTCATAGAGAAATTAACAATATGCTAAAACGGATAATTACATTTTACGTAACATGGACACAAACATACGAACCTGAACTGAAACGACATTGCCCTGAATAGCGTTATCCACAGACACCACTAAAACACAAGTTTCGATAAATGTTACCCAGAAAGCTCATGGTCAAATTGGAGTACGACAATTAAGGTGTTCTTGAGGGAATACCGGAAATGTGCGTTATGACAATTCCTGTCTTCAATTTCCACTGCATCATACTAAAATGTTCATAACTAGGCTCCGTATAATTAATTGATTAACTAGCGGACTTACTCGTGTTAATTATGTAAGATTTGTGCAGCTTACAGCTGTTTCAGTGCTTCACGCACCATCCTCAGATCCTACTAGATCTCGGCACCATCTCGAACTTCTCTGCCTGTTATGTGGATGTGTTTGATTGTTGAAAGGTCTTGAAGATTGGAGTTAAATATTGTGTGTGTACTGAAATTGATCTGTGTGTTGAGAATTTGATCGGGGTGTGTTTTAGTGTGTTTGTATATTTCGTATTGTTCTAGTGTGTTGAGTTTTTGGTTCTTGGGTTGTATGTGTAGGATTTCCATGTCCGCATTTATGTTATTGTATGTATGGTTAGCATTGGTTATGTGATCGGCGTATGTAGATGTATTGTGTCCTCTGGTTATTGCTTTAATGTGTTCTTTGTAGCGTGTTTGGAATGATCTGCCTGTCTGTCCAATGTAGAACTTATCGAAACTATTACATGTGAGTTTGTATACACCTGTGTGGTCGTACTGTATTTATTTGTTTCTGTTGTTTGTGTGTTGAGATGTCTTTGTAGTGTGTTTTCTGTTCTGTATGTTACGTTTTTTTTATTTTACTGTATGCTCCGTTATATAGTAACACTACATACAATTCATTAACTACTTTAAACTCTTTGAATTACAATTTGGATTAGGATTACGAATTAACTATTTGGATTACAATTATCATTACAATTCCTCTGGTTATAATAAGAACCAATATTGTCATTGTGCCTTAAAGTTTGTCAAAGTCGATTCCGGTAACAAATGTTATAAATTCTTTCAAGTAGACCTTGACGAGATCACAGTTACTTATCGGCCACTGACCTCCTTTTAGTCTAGTGTTTAGTTTTAATGCATCCCTTTCACTGTTGAGTAAAGAACACTCATATATCAAATGATCCACTGTATGTTCTTGTTGACCGCACTTGCACATTGTGCTTTCAGCAATTTTGAATCTGTAATAGTAATCCCTAGTCTTACCGTGACCGGATAGGATGGCTGTTATTTGGCCGTTAAGTGGGATCCTCTGTTTTAGTCGATCCTGCACTACCGGGAAAACCCTTTGCTGGAATTCCCTTTGGTTGTCTTCTCCCATTGGTCCTGCCACCTGCGCAGTCCTTTCTCCTCCACTTCCCGGATGATGTGAGTTCTAGGGATTTTATTGTATATTACCTCCTCACTGTCTTCCTGTGCAGCTTCCTTCGCCAGCTGGTCTGCTATTTCGTTTCCGTAAAGCCCCACGTGTACCTTCACCCAGTTTATGTGGATAGTCCAACCATTGTCCTGCAGACGTTTGATCTTAGCCTTTATTTGTATGTTATGTTGTATTTCTGCTTTCTGAATGAAGATGCGATCTTATGTGTGCTTTTGTTTTCATATGTTAGTGTGATGTATTTCTTGTGTTCTTGTGTTTGTGTTGTGTTAAGTTTTTGTTTTGTCTTTCTTATGATTCTGTCTATTATGTTTGGATTGTATCCGTTTTCTTGTGCTATGTATTTGATTGTATTCACTTCTTCATTGTAGTGTTGTTGGCTCATGGGTATGTTGAGTAATCTGTGTACCACTGTCCTGAATGCAGCATGTTTGTGTTGTATGGGGTGGTTAGATGTGTTGTGTATGTGCGGTGGTGGTGTTTGGTTTTCTGTATATTTTGTAGGTGTGTTTGTTGTCATCTTATGATGTTGTCTATTATGTTTGGATTGTATCCGTTTTCTTGTGCTATGTATTTGATTGTGTTCACTTCTTCATTGTAGTGTTGTTGGCTCATGGGTATGTTGAGTAATCTGTGTACCACTGTCCTGAATGCAGCATGTTTGTGTTGTACGGGGTGGTAGAATGGAAGCGATCATAGTATAACAGGGTTCCTTGACGTCTGTAGTGCCTGTCGAAGGCATCTAGCTCTACTACTTTTATGCGTCTTGGGTTTTTACCGGGATTTGATATTTGAATTCCTAGTTTTTCTGCTCTTTCTCACTCTATCCCAATTGTTTTTATTGTTTTTTCGCTTACCCCAACGGCTTTTGCTGCTCTTTCTAATACTTTTGCTAAAGGTAGAATGAGACCCGCCCTTTTTTTCCTCTCTACTAAATTTCAATGCGTTATAAATTATCTTCTTGCTTTGAGAATTGTACAAAGTTTCTTCTTTGGAGGAGTTTCCATAATTTGTCACAATTGCAATCCTTCCCTGAAAATTCCACACAATACATTAGGCTATCTTATGGATTCGGTTATATAAAACCTAAAATGAACTTGATTGAATGCACAGTGTATTCAATGACACTACAACTAAATAAATCACTAATGCAGTATTAGAATGTGTCAACGGCATGTAAACACGAAACGTTTCATTCAATACACAGCATATTAAAAGATATTACAACCAAATGAATCACTAATGCATTATTAAAATGCTTTAGTGGAGTATAAATACGTACCGTTCGATTCAATGCACAGTATATTCAATGATAATACAACTAAATATTTCACTAATGCGGTACTAAAATGCTTCAAAGGATTGTAGACGCGTCCCTCACGCTGCTCTAGTCTAGACTGACAGACTAATACTGGGTGTTCATTTCAAAGTGTGTCATGAAGTCACTGTTGGTGAGTCAGCGATTTGAAGCGAGTTTCAGCTTTTATGTTAGAGAAGTTGCCTATTAATCAAGGCGTCCAATCTGAACTTAAAAATGTGTACGGTATAACTTGAACGTCGTAGCAACAGATGGCGGTCTGTACGGTCTGTGTGCTACCATAACCTCTTTCGAACTGTGTTTTGCGCGGGCAAGTCGTACCCAGGGTATTGTTATCATCGGTTGCGTACGGCAACATTCCACAATACAAATCAAATACTCCGTGTCCATGTTGACCGTCTAAGTTAATGTCAACAAATACTGTACGTAAGTAATCGTCTTAACCCTCTCCCCATATCCCGATAGTAAGAATAAAACTCACCTCAGTACGTGTTTCCAAACAGTTCACATTCCTGCCACTGCAGGCGTTACCGTACGTATCGGTAAGTACTCTTCAGAATGAACGCCGTACTTGGTAGGCAACTTCTCTTGAATATAGGTAATACGCCTTTGCGGAGATGTAGGAATATTGAATTCTCTAGGCTCATCGGCTAGCCACATGACGACATACAGCGAGCCATGACACACTTTGAACTGAACACCCAGTATTCTCTTGCGACTGTACAGTGTATGACGTAACGGATGGTTCACGAAGACGCCGCGGATAACGTGAGCTGAAACGGGTTGTAGGAAATTTATGGAGTTGTTGTTTTCATGTTCTAGTGTGTATTGAAGTTTTGGGTGTAATTTGATTATGTATTCTGTAGTTTGTGTATTTGTCTTTCGTTTCTTTTGTATAGTATGAGTATGTCGTCTACGTATCTGTGCCAGTATATTATGTTGTCTGCATATTTGTTGTGTTCATTTTTGAGTATGTATGTTTGTTCTATGTTGTGTAAAAATATATCTGCTAGTATACTGGATATGGGCAATCTTGCATAATTAACACGAGTAAGTCCGCTAGCTAATCAATTAATTCAGGGATGTCGAACAGCGCTCTCAAACTGTGAAACGATTAATAATGTTTCCTACCACTGCAGAGCTCAAACGACAGTCGGTGCGGTCAACTTGATTCGCTGTAGCAGTGTTCTGTACATAGTGTGTTTATTAACTCTGGCGGCTGGTATGGATATGGAACGACGATCAATAATAAGTGGATATATATATATATATATATCTTTATCTTAAAGGACGTAAAGACACATTACTTAATATGTAGAAAGGAATTTGGATATCTAAGCCATCATAATATTAAAAGGCATTTTAATTCAACACATGCTGAAGCTTATGAACCAGAAAAGTTATCCAGTTCCACTCGTGGAAAGCCTATAGCGGAATTAAAATCAAGATTGAATTCAGAAAACCTTCCATAATCATCATCATCATCAGGTGTTAGTAGAACAAGCTTGGTTCGTGCTAGCTATAAAATTTGTGAAATTATTGCAACGTCTTCAAAGCTATTCACTGACGGAGAATTTGTGAAAACTGTCTCATAGCTGTAACAAAGAGATATGTCCGGAACATGTTAATGATTTTAAATACAGGATAAGTTTGTCTCGTAATATTATTGCAGAGCGCATATCATAAATAGGAGATAACTTGGAGTGACAACTGATAGCAAGAATGAAAAATGATGAAAGTACAGACCGCAAAGATACGGCACAGCTAGCTATATTCATAAGGAGTGTCGATTCGGATTTCAATGTTCATGGAGATCTTGTAGATATCATTTCACTAAAGTATCGAACTCGAGGCGAAGATATTTTTGAATCTATAACAAAAACTATGAACAAATTTGAAGTCAAGCTAAAAGTAATTAATTTTATACATCAAAACAGTGCATGTTTCTGAACTTGAAGTTGCACTGCTACAACAGATACACACAAAGTTGATATTTTAAACATGATTTAATATTATTATTATTATTATTATTATTATTATTTATGTCCGTCACTAACGAACAACATTCATTGAATGACCCAGTAGATAAAACGCCATTATTATTATTATTATTATTATTATTATTATTATTATTATTATTATTATTATTATTATTATTATTATTATCAGCAGCAACATTCATCCTCATGTAGGCCTACATTCTTTGTTCATCAGAGTTTATCAAGTAGAAATCTAAAATGAGCTCCTAATCAATTAGTAAGATGTATAGAAGTTATCAAAGTACCAGCCGCCGCAGTTTCGCTTTTGTTTACTCCCGGTCTGCCTGCTACCTGTGTTCAACCGTTGCGTGGTAAGGGAGGAGTGAAGGCTCTTCATTTCACAGCTCGAGAGCGATGTTCGACATCCCTGAATTAATTATATTCAAGTCTTAAAAGTAGTGTACGCAAGATTCAAAATAGGCTCCGTATTTCAGCTACCTATAAACAGGAACGAAGTTGTCTGATTCGAAGTATATGTGACGTCACAGCGCTGCGCTGGTACAAGTACGTTCGTATAGAAAATAGTTACGCATCCTTTGCCCTTTCCGCTGGAAATTCATATTGAGTAGTCTTATCGATCACTGCTCTTACTAGTCGTTTTATTTAAATAATTACATCTTTGTGGCTGATTAAAGGTTCATTGCAGAGGTAAAATGCCTTAGGTAAGACGCTTAAGCGTGTAATATTTCAGGTAATTATTGCGAATATTTGAACTAATATTTTCACTGTCAATATAGATAACATTGCATATAAATTGTGTAAAATAAGCGTGAAAGTGACAAAAACAGTGCACTGAAAGACACTGCAATACCCAAAAGCACAGAAAGTGTGTTGAACGTAATCTAAAAAACCAGTACCATCAAAATCCGAAAATTATGAAGATATTAACTCGACGTTTAGCATGGATTTGTGTAGCCTACCGTGATGTTCAGTGCCAACATCTCTATTAATAAATTGAATAATCTACGTTTTAGGGAATTTGTAGAGAAGTAGCCTACCTACATAGACAATTAGTGGGTTTTCAGTGATGAGCGACATGCAGTATCCTAATGAAACACAAAAAAATAGCAGACATTATGAATATCTTACACTTCATCATGCACCAATAACGTCTTGTGCTATTGAAAGAATTTCTTGCAATATAAAACCATTTCTAGTGACATCCGCATATGTTCAAGTTCTGTAACTTACGAATTCACGTTATTATTCACTGCAAAGATCACGACGAAAATGAACACCACGGCTCAAGCATGTGTTTACTATTATAGCTTCAGAATGTCAGGAGTTGACTGTACTCCACGAACACGCAGCGACGACCTGTTTGTTTATATTCTTATCCGTTGCATTACCTGTGTCCGGCGTACTATATACCCAATGTTTCTTTAACTTCAGTCTTTAGGTAGCTAGAATACGAAGCCTATTCATAACTATTCAAAAAGCCGAAAATCTGCAATGTAATATTATTTGAGCCCACACTCTTATGAATCTTTTTACAAAGTACGAGGCGGGAAGACTCATAAAAATCCCCCTAATCATTTCAATTGACATTCATTTGATTCCCAAATGGAAGGAGTCATTGCGTGGGAAATATTTAGCTAACATAAAGGTAAGAGGTAGATATTATGATTTAGGAAATCCCATGCAGCCAATAATATTAAAGCGCTTCCCAATCGATGGGAACGAACCGTTGACAACTAAGGACTTACTTTATTTATTTATTTATTTACTTATTTATTTATTTATTCATTTATGTATTTATTTACTTATTTATTTATTTAATTTCTTATTTATTTATTTACTTATTTATTTATTTATTTACTTATTTATGTATTTATTTATTTACTTATTTATTTATTTATTCATTTACTTATTTATTTATTCATTTACTTATTTATTTATTTATTTACTTATTTACTTACTTATTTATTTATTTATTTATTTATTTATTTATTTACTTATTTACTTATTTATTTATTTATTTATTTATTTACTTATTTATTTATTTATTTACTTATTTATTTATTTATTTATTTACTTATTTATTTATTTATTTCATCAATCTTTGTTCACGTCATGGCGGATTAGATGTATTCCATTTCTTAATCCGCCATCACTCTCTATACAAATATAACAAAAACGAATACAGTATATATTGAACCTATAAGTATCCTCTATTTACAATGATAGTAATAATAATAATAATAAACTAATAAGTATAGCTCTTGTATTTAAAACTCCTACTTTAGCTTTTTCATTTTATGCTCAATCTCTTAAGAATTATTCTGTTAACTTCATTGACTACTCTTCGTAGTTTCTTGTCGTGTAACTACTCAACATTTATAATTCCATCTCCGTTTGAGCTTTGACTTTCTCTTCCCATCTAATTGTAACTCTAAAAATAAATTTTCCTAACTTATGCAGATTGCTGGAGTTTAGGTGACCATTCATTTTTTTAAAAGCTACTATAGCGTTTATTTGTATAAATTTTTTATCCACGCAACTGTTTCTCAAATCATTCGTTGCCTGACACTTTAACGCAATATGCATTGCGTCTTCAGCTAATCCACGCAAAGGACATTTATCCTTCTCTACGTTCCCTCTCTTATTCTTGAGTCTCCAGATACCTAATCTCCACCATGCCATTCCCGTTCTCTCTTCCCTTGAATTTAGTCTAACATATTCTTCCTGTTCCCAAAAACTGCTTAACCTCCCTATAGTATTTTAGTGATCCTAGGTTTTTAATATTACTAAAAATATCTTGTCTCGAAATTTCGTTTGCCCTCTCTTTTACTATTCTTCCAATAGTTTTATTAGCAATATAGTTTTGTATTCTAATTCGTTCGTTGTGTTTTTCTTTTTTAGTGGGTTATTTTACGACGCTTTGTCAACTGCTGTGGTAATCTAGCATCCAAATAATATGAAGGTGATAATACCGGCGAAATGAGTACAGCCGATAGTTACACAGATTTGTTTTTAATGGGTTGAGGGAAAACCACGAAAAAATTCCCAACCAGGTAACTTGTCTGAAACGGAATTTGAACCCGAACCCGTACGTTACACGGTAAGGCATGCTAACCGTTACTCCACAGCGGTGGACTGTTGGTTGTGTTGTGTGGTGGAAAAAAATAGAGGAACAATGGCGAGTTTTATGATTTATGACAAGGCTTAGGATCCGAGACAACTTAAGAATGAAGTGAAGTTACAGTTCAGCGGAGTGAGGTGGCGCTTTGTGTTTTGTTTACTTGTGCGTTACTGTACAATCGGGTTCGTGATCAGTAGGGACCGGATTTTTATGTAATATCAAGGTGTGAAATATGTACATATTTATGTAAGAAAAATAAGCTGAATATATACTAAAATATGTAAAATCATCAAAATATTTAATATCAATATGTGGCAGGTATAGGATAGGTAAGATTCTTCAATTGTGATTTCATAGAGCAGCCGACTTTTTTACCGCATACGTGACACATTGCAATTTTTCCATCTGTAGTGAAACCTTCGTCCATCGCAATCCATGATTTTATTTTTGTCGTTAGGATTGAAGATACAGAGGCCATTTTAGTCAGTTAAAAGCAGTAGATAAACTCACTTGCACTTTATACTGTAAGTACTAAAACTATAGAACTGAGTGAAATGAATGACACGACAGTACTGCAAGCACTGTTTCGCTTTACTGGATTAGGAGAAAATAAGAGGAGATGTGGGACACATGCATTTTAGCTGTTCCCTGTAAGAAACAAAGTACCTATTAAAACCTCAAACTATAGGCGTTTACAAACTGTTGTTTGCCTGGAACTAAGGACGTTATGTTTCGTGCCGAAATATATCTTTTCATGGGTAGGTAAAAATCTATATATTTGAAATTATAAACTTCCCTAACAAAAGTATTTTTTTTTTCCTTTAGAGAAGTAAAAATGAATAAACCCCCTAAACATGTAGATTTATGTAATATGAAGCGATAATATGTAATATGGGGTAAATACGTAAAAATATGTAGCATCACATTTGATTCCATTAATGGTAATTACAAGCTTCGCAAAGATTTGTTATTTATATACAGTTAGGTTGAAAGGAATATAATATGTAATTACATAAAAATCCGATTCCTAATGATAGCAGTCTAGCTCTGACAGCCGTCGCAGTAGGACGTGTCCAGCAGCGCGTTGGGTCTGAGCAGGCAAGCAGCTAACATTGAGTGGTTGTTGTTGATTTCTGTGTGTGTTCATATACGCATAATAAGTTAACATGGCAACAAAAGTTATTCGGCAGCATACAATCAAAGCAACATTTAAGAAGGATCAGCAACGTCCAAGTGCTATGGAAATTCATCAATGGATAGCAGACGAGTTAAATGTACAAGAAGACGACCTACAAACAATTCAACTTGTAAGTAAACAACATGCTGTTTATTTGAAATTTAAAACGTCTACAGTGTATGAGAATTACCTGCAACGTTACGAAGGGTCATCAACCTTAACCTTACAGAGTGGAGACAGAGTTGACGTTACGCTTTCCCCAGCGGAAGAAGAAAGTACTGTCGTAAGAGTGTTAAATATCCCCCCCGAGGTGCCCAATGAACGATTACATAACGTTTTCCAAAATTATGGGAAAGTAAAACAAATAGATAGTGAAAAATGGTCGTCGCGATATCGATTTCATGTAGATACCGGAATAAGGCTAGTTAATATAGTCATTGACAAACCGATCCCATCCACCATTGTAGTAGCTACATACGAGGCGTATGTGACGTATCCAGGCCAGAAACAATTATGCTTTATCTGTGGCGGATTATCCCATCTGAGGAATACATGTCCTAACAGAAACTTAAAAGCGAAAGTCACTGTTGCCCCTAGAACTGTCTTCACTATGAGTGATTTGTTTAAAAATGCCGAATCGACGTCGAGATCAACAGTTGCACTCAGAAGTCATTCTAGTCAACAAAAGGAGAGTGAAGCTTCCGATAACCTTAATGGGAATGATGACGTCATATCACGTCCATCGGACATTATGGAGACGGAACACCAAATTGACAAACACAAGCAGTCTAGAGGGGACGGAGTTAATGGGTCAACGACTGAACAACATCGGGAACATAGTACTCGTGACCATGAAGAGGCAGAGCAAAATCCGGGGACGACACCTCTTCCGGTGAATTCTGAAACTGATTCTGCAGATGAAATTGAGGGAACCCGTGTAGATTCCGATCAACAAAAGTCAGGAGACGGCGCGCGTCTTCAATCTGAGCTGACTTCTGTGTGCGATAACAAACGTAAGACATCAAGTAACACGTCAACTGTTAAGAATGACTTACAAGGCGGTAGTACATCATCTTCATTGGAGAAGCAATCTAGTACACATATACCTACACAACTTGAAGCGGAGCAGACATGGAATGAGATGATGGACGCAGACGACACCAGCCACAGGTCAACTTCTGCTACTCAACACAGGGACATGGCCGCGCAGAAGACAAGCAAAGGAGGCAACAGAGCGGGTAGGTTACACCCATATAAGCATGAAGGCAGCAAGTTGGGGTTTCCTCCTCTGCGAGTAACAGATTAATATCTTTCACTTGTTATTATATTGACATACCTAAGATAAATGCTTATTCAGTTTGACACATTTAATCATGTCTTATTTCAATCCATTCTGGTTTAAGAAAGCTCACTCCTTTGGATTATTAAACATATTTTTCCTTTCTTTAATCCCTTTCTATATTTATTTCTCGTTCATGACGGATGTCATTAATATTCTTACCTTAAATGTCAATAATATCTCCTCTCCCCGTAAAATTAAGTTATTATCACAGTGTCTTCGCAATATGGACATCCAGATTGGCTTACTGCAGGAGGTCGGGACTTCGGACCTTCACAGCATATTTGGTTATAATATAGAATCCAACGTTCTACCCGATGAGAGAGGAACAGCTGTAGTGATTCAAGATCACATTCCATATACAGACGTAATTAAACTTCCCGATGGAAGGGGAATAGCACTCCGAATAGATAATATCCATATTGTGAATGTGTATGCCCCCTCAGGCTCTCAGAAACGACGTGAACGTCAGAAGTTTTTTACGACTGATATAACACCGCTTTTAGCACGTAAAAATGAACAATTAGTATTAGGAGGAGATTTTAACTGTGTATTGCACGCCTCCGACACTTCCGGAGAATATCATCCTTGCCCGGAACTCCAAAATATAATCGATGGTCTAAAACTATTGGATTCATGGAAATTACAGACACGCCGAAAATCCCTTTACACATATAAAAGTCATAATTGCGCTTCAAGGTTAGATAGAATATATATGACACAGAACCTGAAGTCCAATCTTCGAGGTACAGACATATGCCCGGTCGCTTTCTCTGATCATTGTGGTTATATAATAACCCTACGAATTCCACGTCTACCCACTCCATTTGGCAGAGGAATATGGAAGCTTAACACAAGCATATTGAAGGAAGAGGATTTCAAAGAGGATTTGGAACACAAGTGGAGAATATATCAACGCCAGAAGTCGAGGTATCCAAATATTTTAGAATGGTGGGTCAATACGAAACAAAAATTAGGAAAATGGATGAAATACTATAGCATTCTTCGACAACAGGAAATAAAAGGACAAGAAGAATATTTGTATGGATTACTGAGGGACATATATGCTTCGTCTTCAACAGAACCTCGATTAACCACTTTACTGGAAAAAGTTAAAGCAAGTATCCTCAAAATTCAACATGATCGAGATAGAGGTACACAAATACGAGCCCGGTCCAACAGTATGTCAGGGGAGTCAACTTCCATGTATGATGTCATTCGAGAGACGAAGAGGGGGAAAAGAAAATATATTAACATGATTACTACTGCTGATGGAGTAATACACACAGCACAACCATCAATACGTTCTGTTTTGTACGAGTATTACAAGAATCTATATACCGAACCAGTTGCTGCGCCAAGTATCAATATACAAGCCAGTCAGAATAACCCGCCATCAGCTACACTCACAACGCCTTTAACAACACAAAATATATTGGCAGCTATTAAAGCTAGTCCATTGAATAAGTCACCAGGAGCGGATGGAATTCCAGTCGAGTTCTACATTGCGTTTTGGAGTATAATCGAGAGGGAAATGGTAGAAATAATGAACGCCCTTATGACATCTCCTGTTATTCCCAGTGATATTTGTTTGGGAATAATGGTACTTATACCCAAGATTGCTTGCCCGAAGACAGCTCTAGACTACCGTCCCATTACTCTCTTGAACAGCGATTACAAGATATTTATGAGGTGTATGAAGACACGTTTGAGTACAATTTTTCCACATATAATAGGACCTCATCAGCAATGTTTAGTGGCTGGCCGAAATATTCTCAATGCCACATGTGCAATTCGTGATAGCATCAGTGTCGCAAAACAAAATAAACAAAGTCATATGCTTATTTCCCTTGATTTTGACCATGCATTTGATAGAGTACGTCATAATTATCTACTACAACGAATGATGGAGTTAAACATAGACCCAGCTTTTATAGCTTGCCTACGCAATATAATGGCTATTAGTAATTCAAAACTGTTAGTAAACGGACATATTACACAAGCCTTCCCTGTGGAAAGATCAGTGCGGCAAGGTTGCCCTCTGTCTATGCATCTCTTTGCTCTCACTTTGGATCCTCTGTTACAGAATATTTCTTGTATTTACCCTATGAATACAGACACTATTATTCGAGCTTATGCCGATGATGTCACTATAGTTGCAGTTGATGCTACCATATTTCCAAGAATGTATCAATGTATACAACAGTATAGTCGAGAAACGGGAGCTCAATTAAATGAAAAGAAAACGAAGGCTATGTACATAGGAAAAGAAGACAAGATTCCACTTCCTAGTTGGCTCAGCATTCACTCGTCCATTAAAATCCTAGGCGTCACTTTCTTCAACGATCTGAGTCAAACAATACGATATAACTGGAATTCGGTCACTAATGCTGTTCGTCACGTCTTGTCTGCACAAAAATTTCGATTCGCTGACTTGGTGAAGAGAGCGCAATATATCAATACATATGCTTTGTCGAAAGCTTGGTATATGGCGCAAATTTTACCCATTCCAAGTCTAATTGGTAAGAAATTGCGTTCTGCTACAGGGTGGTTTTCGTGGAACCGACAGATCTTGCGAGTACCAAGAGATCAGTTAACCCTGGCAAAATCTCAAGGAGGCTTAGGAGTTTTTGACCCTTACACTAAAGCACTCAGTCTGTTCGTCTACCGGAATCTTCTTCACGTCCAAGGACAGGGAGATGACTTCTCCTTCACATTCTTCTCTAAATGGGTCTCCATAACCAAATTAGAGAATCCACCGGATTTACGAGGTCTGCCAAGTCATGCACCATAAATACGCACTTTCAAACAGGAAATCAGTTACATACCACAAAATATCCTAAATTCTGTCACGGCCAAACATATTTATAAGTATATGAATAGAAGTTTGCCAGCTCCTAAAATTGTGTGCCGTTTTCCTGTGTATAATTGGAAACGGATCTGGAAGAATATACGAAACAGTGTTTTGACCTTTAAACAGCAAGACCTATGGTTTCGAGTGGTCAATGATATTTTTCCAACTAACAATAAATTATACCATATCAGATTAGCCCGGACATCACTCTGCCCCTATTGTCAAGAAGAGGACAATCTTCAACATCGCTTTCTTGAGTGCCCGAGGAGTAAACAATATTGGGAAACTACAATTCAGGATATTAGTGACATCGCGCATATCCCTGTGACATACATAGATTTAAACTTTATACTCAAGCCAAGTTTTTATTATAAACCCAAGACAACACAGGCAGCTATTGTGAAGCGATTAGCACTTTGTATGGAAACAATATTGGATTAAAATGTTAAAGCAATGTCCACACATTTATATGGAAATAATGTAATAAAAATATCAATTCATAAAATTGTAGTATGTAGGAAAGGTTTCATTTTCTTTATCAGTGCAATAAATGTTGTTGTTTGACTGATAATATGATCACTGAATACATTTTGGGGGTATATTATTGTTATTATTGTTATGATTATTATAATTATTTCTTATTTTTAACAAGTACTTAAGATTCTTTAACTTTTTGAGACTTATTTTTTGTACTTAATTATGTGATAACTAATAACATTAATTGAAATACTTTTGAACTGAACGTTAAAGTAATGCATATAGGCTACTCTTAAAATGTCACAATGATCTTTTTGTATGTAGGAGTATAATAATTCTATCATGTGTACAGAAATATTTGCTTTTGTTGTACTAGGAAAATCTCACTCAGATTATTCAACATTGATATGGGACCATTATTTTATTAAGTATTGTCTGTTTGAAATGTTTTGTTATTGCTATAGTTGTATATAATTTTGTGTTGCAATAAAAAAAAATTCTGAAAAAAAAATCAGAGGTACAGCATTCTTTCGTCTCTCCCTACGAAATGAACTCAGGCCTTCACAGTTCATTTTCAATTCATACTCATTAGTTTTTTCGAAGTAGTTGCAAGTATTTACATGGTTGTTCATTGTAACGCTAACGCCCTCAACGTCGCCGAGGAACATGTAATTGTGAGGTACATATGTATCCAACTTCATTTTTTACCGTCACTAGATTGTACTATTAACGGTAGAATATAATGAAGCACATTGACATCGTTGTTTACATTCACAGCATGTCTATCTACTATGTTCAAGGACCTCTATAGTCAATTTGTGCGTTCATTGGTTGCTAAAGTGTCCCGGATCCTAAGCCTGTTTATACCTAACATAATTAGAAAAACATTTTTTCTCAGATTCTATATTTTACCCTGTCATTTCTTATTCTCACATTGATCTAGTACTGCAGTAGCATTTCTTTTCTTCTTAGTGACCTTTCGATTTGTAAATCTACGTTTAATGAAGGTGTACAAGTCCACATCTGTGGAGTAACGGTCAGCGCGTCTGCCCGCGAAACCAGGTGGCCCGGGTTCGATTCCCGGTCGGGGCAAGTTACCTAGTTGAGGTTTTTTCCGGGGTTTTCCCTCAACCCAATACGAGCAAATGCTGGGTAACTTTCGGTGCTGGACCCGGACTCACTTCACCGGCATTATCACCTTCATCTCATTCAGAGGCTAAATAACTTAAGCTGTTGATAAAGCGTCGTAAAATAACCTACTAAAAAAAGGTGTAGAATCGCAGTTCTAAGTGAAACGTACAGGTCAGTTTCTGTCAGATGCGTTTTCCAATTCACTGTGGGCTAAAGCAAGGAGATGCACTATCACCTTTACTTTTTAATTCTGCTTTAGAGTATGCCATTAGGAAAGTCCAGGATAACAGAGAGGGTTTGGAATTGAACAAGTTACATCAGCTGCTTGTCTATGCAGATGACGTGAATATGTTAGGATAAAATCCACAAACGATTAGGGAAAACACGAGAATTTTACTTGAAGCAAGTAAAGAAATAGGTTTGGAAGTAAATTCCGACAAGACAAAGTATATGATTATGTCTCGTGACGAGAATATTGTACGAAATGGAAATATAAAAATTGGAAATTTATCCTTTGAATAGGTGGAAAAATTCAAATACCTGGGAGCAACAGTAACAAATATAAATGATACTCGGGAGGAAATTAAACACAGAATAAATAAAGGAAATTCCTGTTGCGAAGCTTCTGTCATCCAGTCTGTTGTCAAAAAATCTGAAAGTTAGAATTTATAAAACAGTTATATTACCGGTTGTTCTCTATGGTTGTGAAACTTGGACTGTCACTTTGAGAGAGAAACATAGGTTAATAGTGTTTGAAAATAAGGTACTTTGGAAAATATTTGGGACTAAGAGGGATGAAGTTCCAGGAGAATGGAGAAAGTTACAAAACACAGAACTGCACACATTGTATTCTTCACCTGACAATATAATTAGGAACATTAAATTCAGACGTTTGAGATGAGCAGGACATGTAACACGTATGGGCGAATACAGAAATGCATATAGAGTATTAGTTGGTAGGTCGGAGGGAAAAAGACCTTTAGGGAGGCCGAGACGTAGATGGGAAGATAATATTGAAATGGATTTGAGGGAGGAGGGATATGATGATAGAGACTGGATTAATCTTGCTCAGGATAGGGACCAATGGCGGGCTTATGAGAGGGCGGCAATGACCCTCCGGGTTCCTGAAGGGGAGAGGATGGTATTTTTTGGTGAAAAATGAGTAAATTTTCAAAAAAAAAAAAACGTTCTTTAAAATATTCTGGGATATGTGTGGAATGCATGGCATACGATTTTGTGGGTATTTCTGCCCTTATCGGATGTTGAGTCCCCATTTTTAAATTTCCTGCGTTATGGATTTTTAAATCACTGGCCCACTTTTAATCTTGTTTACGGTAAATAAAATTTTCAAAAATTTTTTTTTTAAATACCCTTTGATATGACGTGGAATGCATTGCATAATATTTTGTGGGTATTTGTGCCCTTATCGGATGTTGAGACGTCATTTTTAAACTTCCTGTGCTATGGATTTTTAAATCACACGCCCGCTTTTATCGGATTCCAGTAACTACATTTTTTTTTGCTACATTGCCAGACAAAAATGGATATAATTTCTGAACTATTAAAGATACGTGCATGAAATTTAGAACACACATTCCTTAGACTATTAGGAAACTTTTCTCTGCAAAAACAGAATTTTGTTAATTGATTTCATTAAAAAAAAATAGTCCGTTTGTTTGCAAGAAAGAAAATCAGAAAATTGTTATTAAATTTTTAATTGTTTACTTTACAAACGTAGGTACTAATATCGAAATTCTGTTACAGACATGCATTTGCAAATACATTGCAAAAAACCGTTCGAATCTATTTTTAAAAACGGTTTAGATATATCGGTTTTAGTACAGTCCTGCATTGGGTACATTTTTTTTTTCAAATTTGGGCCCCCAAATAATTTTTTTAAATATTTTTATTTGGTTAAGTTGCCACAGCTATGAGTTCTTTACATACAAAAAATTAATATTTTACACCAAATAGGAAAAAGTTTAAAAAATACCATCCTCTCCCCTTAAACGCCAGTAAGTAAGTAAGTAGCATCACAGTTGCGATTACAAAATCCGATTCACTATGAGGACTACACTATGACACTACATCGTTAAGTTAACAATTCAAGAAAGAAGTGCAAATGATTATCGCCATGCAGTCTTCATGGAGATCCCGCAAAGTAAAGTTTACAAACTCCCTCACGTTGTGTGGGATCACGTGTTTTCCTTCCGTCCTTGTGGCATTGACGTCACCTCCACGGCTAGGCGCCTTATCATTTCCGCTTTCACTGTTCAGAGGCCGCCGTTATCCCTCAGGAGAGCCGCAGGGGGTGGCATAGGAATTTATTTGTGCAGTGGAGGCAGCTCACTTTGTGTTTTATAGTTTCTCTGAGTGATATTACCATGGCACAGGCCACGTTGCTTCGCCAAACAGTCCTGTTCTGCCACATAAAACCATACTGCGATGGCTCTTGTATTTCCTTAAAAGCCCCGTTACAATATAAAACAAGTCTATGCCCCGTGGCACCCTATTTCTAATCTATACTAATAATAAATCTGTAGCCGAAATTTTTCTGGTAATTTTCGATTTTCCAAAAATAATTGGTCCTAACATATATGTAATTAACCACCCTGAAACCGAAAATCGCTTTTTTTTTTAATTTTTGTTTGTATGTCTGTCTGTCTGTCTATGTTTGTTACCTTTTCACGCGATAATGGCTGAACCGATTTCGATGACAATTGGAATATAAATTAAGTTCGTTGTAACTTAGATTATAGGCTATATGGCATTCAAAATACATTATTTAAAAGGGGGGGGGGGTTGTAAGGGGCCTGAATTAAATAAATCGAAATATCTCGCATATTATTGATTTTTGTGAAATATGTTACATAACAAACGTTTCTTTAAAAATGATTTCTGATAAGTGTTATTCTCTCAAAAATTTTGATAGGACTGATATTTAATGAGATAAATGAGTTTTAAAATTAAAATAACTGCCATCTAAGGCGGTGTATTGAAATAAAATACAAATGACTTCGTCTATAAGGGGCCTTGGACACAACAATCGAAAGCAATGAAACATAGCCTACAGACAATGTTTCTGTGTTTGTATAAAGTAATATCGGAAGCTAAATGAACCGAATTGTATAATTAATTATTATTTCATCATTCATCATTGGATGGACATAATGCTATAATGTTATTACAGTTACTCGTGAGTGAATTGAGGACATGTAAGATTAAAATAGCTTCGTATGCACAGAAAACTTGATAGGTTATTCTGTATATTCATTTCCTGTATTTCTTAAAATATGTTTATGAACATATTCATTTTTATCTCGGAGAATTAACGAACAACGAGAGTGTATTGATTTAGTATGCAGTAATACAGTAGTACGTTAGCTTAGCAATCCATTATTTTATAATTCAGATTTTAACTATGCACAATTGAATCGTGTTAAAATACATAAAATATATATGAAATAAATGCAATGCAAAAAAATTGGGTAATGAGTCAAGCAGATTATGTTGCGCTGTTGTAAAAGTTGGTCCTCCTGAGATTCAAGAGCTCCCACAACAAATTAAAAACTCTGTAATTCGAGTACATCCGTTATCAACACACTTTTTACATAATATAATATAATATAGTATAATATAATATAATATAATATAATATAATATAATATAATATAAAATAATATAAACATAATAATAAATCTGTAGCCAAAATTTTTCTGTTAATTTTCGCTTTTCCAAAAATAATTGGTAATAACAATTAAGAAACATGTTAAAGGAATTGTCATTGCACCAAATGAGTGGTCTCTGGATCAAAATGATCGCATTTTAATATTTTAAATACAATTTAAATTAAGTAACATATTAAGCGATTTATCCTCCTATCAAACACGAATTTTCCCTGGATCAAATGTCCTATTTTAATTATGTAATTACTATATATTTATTTCTAACGAGTGCAGCGGAGCACACGGGTACGGCTAGTACATTAATAAATCTGCTGTGTCGGTTGGTGAGAAGAATGTACGGATACTTCATATTATGCCGTCAGATTTTTTTTTTTTGTGGTCATATACACACATCCACAGTATGTTATTTTTCCGACAGATTTCTGAAAATATATGAGTAAAATTGTCTCTACAATTATCGCGATAGTTTTATAACAATATTTCTTGTGATTCTGTATGATACTTTTTGTTTTCAATGATATTTTATCATAATTCAAGAAATTAATTATTAGTCAAATTTAAAATTAAATATAGGCCTACTCTCACTGCAAATGGTTCTATAATTTATTATTGCTATATTTAAATATTATTTCACAACAGTCAGGAAGCAAAATAAACAAAACTCTCCACAGAATCAATTGTTCTTTTTCCGACATTATTCTTCAATGTTACCGAAATGACAATTAACCTTATGTAATTATTATCACAGTCAAACATAAATACAAAACATGTAATTTTTCTCCTTACAAAAAGTAGGCTATGCATTAATTAAAATTTCCTAAGCTGCATTCCCTTTAACATCATCAATTTGTATAACATAAAGATTTTCTGGCTCAGACATCAGCTGTTCAGTCGCCATTTTGAATGTTTTTATGTAGTCAATAATTGCTACCAGACGTTTCAGAAACACTTATAGAACAAATAGTGCTATCGAATAGATATCTGACGCTTCAGAAACTGGCCATTAGTAATTCATAGTTATAGCCACAGTCTAGTATATATAGTCGCGAATCTTGAGTTGATGAGGGTACTAGAAACAGTAGACTGTGCAGGTACTATTTTCCATTGTCTGTGATGAGGCGATAGTAGCGATCCTAGTGGTTTGCAACTATTTATGGATGCATATTTACTACGTATTGAGCTTCGTGACTGTATATACTAGACTGTGGTTATTGCAGAGATGATGACTGCTCATGCGTCACTGGTCACTAGTAGCTGTTTGGGCAGTATTATTACGGAGCGTTTTTATTTATCTACTGCTTAGGAATTATTTCTCTTCTACTTTGAATTTTTTTTTTTCATTTTATATGGTTGATATTTCTTTGTTCGAAAGAAAACTTTTAATTGGGGTTCAGACTACCATTGTTCAGCGATGTAAGCCAAAACGAATATTACATTAATATTTCTGCTCTCTTTGCTTCATTACGAACTGATGGTTTCCTTAATTTAATCGTGGTTAAGTATAGAATGTTGTAGAGGTACATGAAAGTTGCCGGTGTTTTCTAATTTTTTAGTAATTGAGTTCACAACTTTCCATACGATCTCATAATATAAGTGAATATGATGTTAGACGGTGGTTAAGTTCATAACTAACATGAAAGCAAGGAGATGTGGTGTTAATGTCGTTTTGCTTGCTGTGCGCTGTTCACGTAACCGCATACACATATGTTCTCACTTCAACTACGGATCCCACCGTTAGATTGTGGTTTCCACGAAAGCAGTTCTCACACCTGCACCATCACGGTGGATATTTTGCATCACAAAACCATCCACAAATTAGAGTTAAAACTGTAGTAGTGTAGCACTGATGGCCGAGTGCACCAATCTCGATTAAAATGCGTGGCTAGATACCCATGGTTAACTAATGAATATAAAAATTGATGCACCATCATCTTCGCTTGGTTACGAAACCGTGGTTAGTTTCCGTGTTTATTTATCTATTATTCCTCTCCGGAGCAATTCATCATAGTATTCAGGAGGCGGTGACTGGTTGATTTTTCGAAGTGGTATCAGCGTATAGATAATATACAGTATGGACACTTCGCGTCGGTACCTTTGATGAAGCAGGACTGATTTCAATGACCTTCAAACCAGATTGAGCGTGAGATTCTGCTTTCTCACTGACATCACACCAGCTAGCAGTCGACACAGCGGAAATATAACACATACAATTAATACATCTAGGTGCATTATGCATGTATGTGTATGTATTTATTCACACTGCAAATGGGTATATACCCGGTGGCAGTGGTAACTAATTATACTCAATAATGACAATTAATAATAAACACAACTAATAAAAAACAATAATAACTAATAATAATGATTAATAATAATAATTATAATAATAATAATAATCATAACAACAAAGAGAATCCTAAATTAAATGGAGCACGATCACTTAAAATAACATTTAAAGTAAATCTAATTTGTATCTTAACCCTAAGTTCATACCTGCACAAGTACCTTTCGGCCCTACACTTATTTCGCTATCAACTCACTCACTGCACTGATTCTATCCTGATTTCACTAACACTTCAAAACCATTTCACTGTTCAAATACTTTGCACAGCCACTATGAACTATAGAATTTCACTGACACAAACACACTTTACTTACACAATAGTCTTTACTGACACTACAAACTTCACACTTCACTGACACAACACACTTCCTCACTGTTACAACACTTCAAATAATTACATATCAATTACACCCTTTAATTAGTGTGTATAATATACTACCGTCTATTATTAAAGTCCTTAAGCCCATTTTAAATACATTTTTGGTTATTGGTAAAGCCTTTAGTAAGTCTGCAGGTAAAGCATTCGAGTTACTGATAGTACGATTGAGAAAAGAAAACTTTCCAGTGTCCGTCCTCTGTCTTCTTTCCCTCCATTTATATGAGTGGTCGTTCCTTGAAGAGTAATTTGGCGGCTGCAAACTATTTTTTATTTCTTTCCAGGCAGGTACTCAAATAAAATAAATTGGACCAATGAAATAATAAATCCGTCATTATCTGTAATGTCTAGACTCTAGAGTTCCTTTATAATGAGTTGAGACATTGACTCCAACAACAATTAAAAACATATAATGATTTGATAGCGCTGAAAATAGGCAAACAAAACTCCTATAAAAAGTAAAACCATGTACCTATATTATATTGTATACAAATATTTAACAAACTTGATATATAATTTTATAATGTATTATATTATTTTGTAATACAATTATATATAATATATATATACAATCATTATTTTATATTAACACAATTTTTATCGGGTCATGGGAAATTTGGGGCTTACCTAGAACGATTTAAATTGCATAAGGACAATGGCTATTTATGTATCTGTGAGGAAGAGCAGACTGTGGATCACCTTCTGTTTCATTGTCCAGTGTTCGAAAACAAAAGATTTATTTTGGTCGGACATTTACATTTTTGTAATATAATATATGTCAAACCACTATTCAATTTGTTCACAAAAACGTGCTGCTATAAAGAGTTTTGTAATTTTATATGTAATATATTTAAGAACTTGTAAATAATTCAAATTATTGTAGTATATATAATTGTTAATTGTAAATAGCAAGACTGGGTAACCCACATCAATGTAAGTCTATATGTAATATATTTAAGAACTTGTAAACATTTCAAATTATTGTAGTATATATAAGTGTTAATTTCAAGTAGCAAGACTGGGTTACCCACGTCAATGTAATTTTATATGTAATTAATTTAAGAACCTGTAAATAATTCAAATTATTGTAGTAGATATGTGTTAATTTTAAGTAGCAAGACTGGGTTACCCACGTCAAATGAATTCTCATTATAATAATATAAACTCAGGCTATAACTATAACCCTAATGTACTTTCGGGTAAAATAGGGTTCAAGAAAATTTATATTCAAATAAATAAATAAACAATCATTATTGCAACTAGTTTGTCACTGAGAAATAAAGAAAAGCTGTTAACTTGAATTTATTTGAAGCAAAGCGTTACTGGATTATGCAATAAGGTAAGCGATGTTTGTATCCTGTGTCTCAACTCTATTCTCAGTTATTATCTTAGCGTATGCTCGATTACACTAACCTCTAGCGCTTGAAAGTGGAACTAAACGCTGCGCACAGAGAAACAAAACACAGGAAAATTCGCTCAGTTGCCATTCTTTGTAATCCCTATTCGCTGGTGGTATTATAGAAGGTTGTAGGCCTATAAATAGTTGCAATTTGTATTTATTTCTGTACATATGAACGTAGGTCTTTTCTATTTATAATTCCTTGAAATAAGTTGTTACAGAAAGAAAAGAAAAGGAAAGAGGGAGAGCTCCAAATTTCATCGTATAAGAAAAATAATTTTTACTCGATCTTGTTGAAAAATACAATAAAGGAATAATAGAAAATAAATAAACTGGTAGTATGACAATCAAAGAAATAGGTGATTGCCAGAAGCAAACATCGCTTGAATTTTTCGATGTGCTGGGTAAGCTAATTAAAAATTCGTACAATTATATACGTGATGTAGGAACATTTTTAACCTATTATATGTATCTACTTATTCCTCAGGTGTTGATTATAGAAAAAGCCTACAATAATTTGAAAACAGGCTATTAATGGATGAAGTTTTATTTTTGTCGTTAGAGGATCCTGGAAATTCGCTAAATCCCTAATTAATCAATGGAAAAGTTAAAAGAAATTGCCTCCGAAAAACAGTTAAATGTCGCTAAATTGGCAACGCTGACTATAAGCATAAGCGTAAGTTACAGTTCATTTGAACATAACCTCAAATACAATTTGTCCACATTCTTTATCACTTGATTGGTTTAAATGAAATCTAGGCTTCGCCTAGCTCGTTTCTGAATGATTCTTATTCTGTGAACATTATTTAGCCCTTAAATTCGCAAAGTATCCTTTAGGATACAACAGGTTAATAGGCTTTATGCTATAATTTTAATTGAACAATAGAAAAAATTGGTGGGAAAATTAAAATTTCATAATACTGTAATATTGTACAACATAGTAAATATGGACATTGTGATAGTTGTTTTCTTTACAGTCCGACACGGTTTAATAAACTAGTGTGAGAAATGAAGTTTTGCCAATTTAAGGGTTAATATCATATCTTCTTAATTCACCTCGGGAGTTCTTCACGAGTTTGAGACGTAATATCTATCACTACAGTAGTGAAGCCTGATTATTTAAATTAGTATATTGTGAAGTATGTTTCACACTGATGTTTGACCTTTACTGATATTATTAGCCTGTTGTAGGTATATTTTCAAATTACACTGGTCAACAAAATTAAACATATACCTATTTCGCTATGTTGTTAAGAGATAAATAATGAGTGATTCTTATAGTATTTTTCGTGTTGATTTCAAATCTGTTTTCAAAATCTTCCTATAACCCAGGGTTTTTGAGTAATTATTATATAAAATATAATTCAAACTTTTCTAGTATTGATACCTTGTAACAATTTACCTAAAATGGATGTGAGTTAGATTTTATGCTATACATGGCTTGAGAAACATCTCTTTTTGGTGTCCAGCAGTAGTCTGCCAGAATACTTGGGCTCCATTTTTTCTGGTATCGTCTTTCCATTTCAGAAAAATTCTGAAACGTTCGTCCTTCACTACCCAAAGTTTTTGGGGAAAGAAAAATTAGATAGGCTTCTAAGAACTTATTTTGAGAGACATAATATTACACCCCATTACGTTACAATTCTGAATTATCTCAGTGAGAAGTTGTCTATAATCTTCTGATCTGTGGTTCTTAGAAAGTAACAATCTATTGAATGATTCTTAGATTCCCTGCATATCATTGAAAGTGGAAAGGTATATGACGAGATGCTTTTAGCCAGCCAGTTATAGGATCACACGGAGCACAAAAGATTTCAGGAGCTCAGTTCCTGTTCTCATTTCTTTTACAATCAAAATAACACTCGTAAGTCCTTTTAACTAATGTAGTAAAATTCGCCTGTGTGTTTTCAAAGGTAACTAACCACAAACGTAACAAAAATTGTTTATGTGAGTTACACAGCATTTCGAGATATGTTTCACTTTTTAAGATACTTTTACCATACTTAAAATTAGGACAAAGAAAACACAGATTATGCAACTTGTTTCATAATTAATATAAGTTCCAACTCAACTGAGAATTAATATTAACTCTCACAGTCTTATGAGGAATAAAATCAATTGTTATGGATTTTGACTTCACAGGCATCAGTGATGTGAAGTTATAGGTCAATTGTTAAAGCAATAGAATTAAATACTTGAACTTTTTTTCATTAGCATGTTAAGGACTGTATATATTTATTTACTTACTGGCTTTTAAGGAACCCGGAGGTTCATTGCCGTCCTCACATAAGCCCGCCATTGATCCCTATCCTGAGCAAGATTAATCTAGTCTCTACCATCATATCCCATCTCCCTCAAATCCATTTTAATATTATCTTCCCATCTACGTCTCGGCCTCCCTAAAGGTCTTTTTCCCGCCGGCCTCCCAACTAACACTCTATATGCATTTCTGGATTCGTCCATACGTGCTACATGCCCTACTCATCTGGATTTAATGTTCCTAATTATGTCAGGTGAAGACTACAATGCGTGCAGCTCTGCGTTGTGTAACTTTCTCCATTCTCCTGTAACTTCATCCCTCTTAGCCCCAAATATTTTCCTGAGAACCTTATTTTCAAACAACCTTAATCTCTGCTCCTCTCTCTATAGCAATAAAAATAAAAATCAGTTTTCTAAATTTACAAAAACAAATAGTGGGTGGTAGAAAAATTCTTACTTCCTGTTTTGGAATCAGCAGATGAAATTACATAAGAATCTGCAGAAATTTTGGGCCGTATTCGTAGACATTTGTAGCGCGGGCTTCCGGTGGATGATCAGCATTTTTCGTATTCATAAACCAGTGTTAGCGATATGATTTGATTTGAATTCTGTACAAGTAACCAGTGGATAGCCGGGGCTATTTTAGATTGAGGATTGAGTGCCACTTCCAGATGCTTCTGGTGGAATGCCATGACCTTTGAGTGAGGTTCACACGGTCTGTTTCACATCAACAACGCCTACTGACAAGGCAAAGAGACACTCACATTGACCGGAAAGGAATTTGAATCTGTTGTGTGATTTAAATCTTCCTCTAATCGCTCTAACTCAATATTTCACTGCTTCTTTTCATTCTTAGCGGGTATCCTAAGGAACTGGATACCTTTGCTTATCTCCGGTGTCTTCAAAGACATAACTTTAACTTTTAATTTATTTTATGTTTAGCAAGCATACTGTAATACAGTAGCGTGCAAATTAATCCGAACACGACATATTTTTACATTTTCTGTCATTGTTGGCCTCACAGCTGCTCATACCGCTTTAATTGGCATCTGTAGTACGTATAATTCCATTGTTGAAGGTCTGTCATTATTTTTTTTTATAATATGTGACATTTTGCCTGTCTTTTTGTACTTATAAGCATTTCAGTTGTGCTGAAGACTTAATACTGCAATCCTGTGTACAATCTGTCGTCTTCACAAATGGATACAACTCCACGAAAACGGTCTAAAATTATAACATTCGCAGAGCATTCTTCTATGACACAGAGGCAAATTGCTGCAGAATGTCACATCGGTTTGACTACTGTTAATTCGATCATAAAACGATACAGGGAGACTGGATCCATCACACCCCAGAAAAAAGGAAACTGTGGCCAGAAAAGGAAGACTTCACCTGCAGATGATCGTTTAATTGTCAGGAAAAGTAAATGAAATCCTAGATTAACTGCTGTCGACTTAACCCGCGAGTCAATGGCTACCACTGGGGCGAATATTCACGTCACAACAGTGCGGCGTAGGCTTTTGGAAGCTGGACGAAGGGCTCGTAAGCCTATTAAGAAGCAACTGCTAACCCATGTTATGTGCAAAAAACGCTTAGTGTGGGCAAAATTACATCAACACTGGACAGTGAATGACTGGAAGAATGTACTTTTTTTCCGATGAGTCTCATTTCGAGGTCCACGGCCACCGTGTTTCTTACGTACGGAAAGGATCCGAAAAAGTAACAGCAGCTCATCTCCAACAAGCACCCAAATACCCCCCTAAAGTAATGTTTTGGGGTTGTTTTACACATGAAGGGCCTGGAGCATTATTACCTATCAAGGGAATGATGAATTCTGACAAATATATTCACTTATTGGAAACAACAATCGTACCCCAGCTGCAAAAATCATTTCCGGATGGCAGAGGTGTGTTCCAACAAGACCTGGCACCATGCCATACGTCTCAAAAAACTACAGAATTCTTCAACAAGAAGAATATTCAGGTACTCCCCTGGCCAGGCAACTCACCCTACATCAACCCCATTGACAACTTGTGGTCAATTTGCAAAAGAAGAATGCAAAAAATGGATTGTTCTACAAAGGAGAAGATGATTTCTGCCCTCATTGGTGTATGGTTTAGCGATGAATAAATGAATTGTTGTGGGAAATTAGTGGCCTTCCTTGTGACCTCGTAAGTAATTTTGAAGCAATTTATGATAACCCCATCAGGAATACAAAGCCGAAGATCAAAAGTAACTACAGAGGGTCGTACTGAAAGTCATGAGTAGGCAGCGGAAAAAAAGTCATTCGGATGTGAAGGTAACTACAACGCGACTTGTTTGTCTCGTCAGACGGTTGTTGTTTACGTAAGCACAGTAGGTACACTATAGGCGCGCGCAGATATAGGCCGGGGGAAATGTATATTGACATACGGAATAATCAGTGAATTCAGCATAGTATAGCGCACCGTCTAACCACGTTCCCCAGCGAGTTAATACAGGTTGTGGAGGAAGGGCAAGTTCTGGTTCTATTTCTCTAAATTTCATTATTCTATAGGGGGCTCTTAGGAATATTTTCTTGACATTAGGTATAAAAGCGTCAACATCGTCAAAGGAAGAACAAATAAATTCTGGCACCCTATGAATCCCGTGAACTAGGCAGGTTAAGTGCACCATTTTCGAATTAGGACGTTTTATTTGTTTGCCAGCCTTCACCATACATGGAGCATCATCGGATACAAAAAGCATTACATATTCATATTTGATTCCATCGTGCTATAAAAATGACATGGCATTTTCAAATAACGTATCCATTTGTGCATGATCGACTTTTTCAAGTGTCCCCGACGACAATAAAAATTATTCACCCGGACAATTAGGTGACATTATTTCAAGGATTACATTTGATACCTATCTATCCTTCACAATTTTATTGTTTGCTATTGTATTCCTAATTCGATATATAACTTCGCTACAACACACAGGTAAGAACTGTTTTCGAATCGATGATTCAAAAGCTGCCTGATATTTTGTGTACTTTTCTATGAACCCTTTAAAGTGAAGATTGTCCAATGTTTTGAATGGAACATTACAACTTATCATCATTCGACACATATCCTGGCAAAAGTCACATTTCATATTTGAGGCGGAATTTTAACTTGAACCCTTATTTTCTTCAAACTTTCGAGCGACATTTTTCATGTGTTTCTGTGTATTACAGTGATGTTCTATCGATTGTTTTGTTATCTTTTTTAATGCACACATACATAACCGACACGTAGTCTAATTGTTTGACCAGTATCGTTATTACAAATGTTGACACCATATTCTTGTATTAAAGAATACATACTGTGTTTCTTTAACGTGTTTTCGGCATTATGATCACTTCACTGAACACAAATGAAGAATATGTTTACGTATCTCAATGTTCTCTGTTCACGTACGGACGAGGACTGACTGAGAACGCAGAGTAGCAGTTGTTTTCGGTCAGAGCAGTGTTGCTCTCTGCGGACGGTACCGTGTTGTAGCTACTTACTTGGGATGCATGCACACCTCATGACATAGTCTAGACATACAGTACTTGTAAACCGTAAACATGACTTTTATTTGACTTTTTTCCGCTGTCTAATCATGATCAACACATTGCTATAATTTCAATTTCAACAATGTAACAAAAACGATTATATGATCATAATCTACAGACTTTACACTATGTATTGACATTGTGACGTCATTAACTTCTGCCATGTGACCACAGGCAATGTTTGCAAAAATAGTCGACAGTGATAGTTCGTTTCGACAGCGTGCTGTCATTAAATTCCTTGTTAAAGAATAAACATCTGCTGCTGAAATTCATCTCAGACTTCAGCGTGCAGGAACACGAGCATCCAAGATGAGTCTCGTAGCGGTCGCCCTCGAACTGCCTCCACGGAACGCAACAAGGAAAGAGTTGACGAGTTCTGGGATGCATTTTGGTTGAATTTCTTGAACCTGAACAGACAATAAATGTTGTCCGCTATATTCAGACTGTTTTGAAGCTCCGTCGTGCATTGCACGAGAAACGCCCTGGAAACATCATCCTGCAACACGATAAAGCGTGACGTCACCATGGAGAACATAAGAACATTTGGGTGGGAAATTCTTCCGAAATCTCCCGGATATTGCTTAACCAACCAGAAGTTACTTGTGATTTACCATACCAAATAAATAATTTGAAAATAACTGCGCCAACGTATAAAATTTCTCAAACTGTTGAGGTATAACATCGTTGCTTTTATAATGCGAATATCATTTTACAGTAATTCTATATGCTATAAAGAAGAGCACAAATTTTACAATTATTATTGGTTTCATTTATGTATGTAGCAAATAATTATTAATATTCAATTGACACTGATGATGTATACAGAACGATTGAAAAAAAAAAGTACACTTACAGTCACATCTCTTAGCTCCAGTCAAACACGTCAGTCAATACGTTGACAGCACTTCACAACTTTATTCGTTATTTCAATTTAGTTTCCGTTCATAATTATTATGGATGTACATCAACATAATTTATTACTGTGACTATTACACTTTTACTACGTCACACTACTTTTGACCAATAAAACGGTACAAAAGGACGTCTCTCAACCAATCATGGCTGCTTATCGCACAATTTTATCGCGTCCCTAGCATTTGTTTAATTTTATCGCATCCCTAGCATTTGTTTATTTTTATCACTACCCTAGCATTTGTTTCTTTGTTTGCCAACATTTCATACTGTACTGGTATGGACGTCAGAAAACAGAAAATTACAAACCACTCCAGTCGATGAACAGCACTTTCAAATATGACACGCATTGGCATTCAAGAACAAGAATTAATAATGGTCACTGGTCATATATGAAGAGCACCATTAGGAAATCCTGAATAAGCTGAGGGATACACCATGTACAGCTGTCAAAAGAAAAAGTGGCCGCTCTCCTGGAACAAAGTTCCCTTCGGGTATCTTCGCTATAATTCGGAGACAGGCGATGTTACATGTTGTTGGACCACGTTGCCTGATATCTACAGTTATAATTGAAGTATTCTCTCTGTGATTTGATAGCGTAATGGTAGCGTTCATGCCTCTTATTCATGAGGTCCTGCGTTCGACTACAACCTCGTGCTTTTTATGTTCTTTTTTGTTATGTTTTTGAGAGAGACAAACTATACATAATGGCTCCTTTCTCTTTTACGATTATTTTAGTAATTAACATCAGGTTCATTAATATATTATGCCATGACTTTATCTTTATGATATTGTGGCTGCAAATGGAAAGAAAAAAGATTTTATTCTCAATAAAAATATCTTTCGTGGCATAAACAAAACAAATTTACTGGCGTCGGCCTTAAAACATTCAAACAATTAAGCGTTCAAAAAACAAAACAAAAAGCCACAATTCAATATTTAGTCTATCTTCCTCTTATCTCGATCATCTTGCAGTTGAGTGGGCATGGAATCGACTAGTCTTTGCAAATAGCGACTGTTCTTAGACACGATATTCCAGGCATTCTGAACATACACACATACATAAGTGTTCTGTCCATGGGCAGGTCTTTCATTGCAAACCCAGCAATCTCCAATCTTTCCTATTTTCTGCCTTCCTCTTAGTCTCCGCATATGATCCACATATCCTAATGTTTTCTATTATTCTTTTCAACCAGAGACCCAACCAATTCCTTTTTCTCTTTCTAATCAGTTTCAGCATCATTCTTTCTTCACTCACTTTTTCAAACACAATTTTATTTCTTATTCTGTCTGTCCACTTCACACGCACCGTTTTTCACCACATCCACATTTCAAATGCTTCAATTCGTTTCTCTTCATTTCGTCGTAATGTCCACGTTCCTTCCCCATACAGTGCCACACTCCACACAAAGCACTTCACTAGTCTCTTCCTTAGTTCTTTTTCCAGAGGTCCGCAGAATATCCTTCTTCTTCTATTAAAAGCTTCCTTTGTTCATGTTTGCAGTTTTTCTTGGGAAGGATAGGCCTAAATGCGGTAACATCCCGTTGCTTTCCGCACACCACTATCTCTTTCGCATCTTATTAAATTCCAAGGGACCCAAGCATGGAGATGAGGAGAGTGGATTTGACTAATTGGGCCCTCCGGACTTCACCGAAAGTCACGGCAAGGGTTAAATATTAATTCTATAAGGATGTTTGACCCGATCAGAGACCGGAAAATCTCAATTAGCCTTTGCCCCCCGCATCCTGGACTAGCTTCTACGAATCATCAGAAAATCTTAGAGTGTGATTGGGCCAATTTTTCCGAAAATGTTTCCACACTTTTGCCCTCGTAGCTCAGCGGACGAACGTCGAAATTTAGATGTCAACGTCTCAGGTTCAATTCCTCGTTACTCCTTTTCATTTTATTGTGGTTCAAGATAGTATAATGTAATAATACAAAAAGAAAAACTAATAGCAGTATTATGCAACTGGATTTTTCCAAACCTAATATTAAATTTATGTTATTTATATCGCTAAAGAACGATTACAATATAAATAACTAGAATATTATTTATACAGTATCACTAAAGAACGATAACAGAATATAAATGATAAATATAGGCTTGTTTAATTAATATAAGATATTATATAATACTTATTTAATTATCTAAATAAAATAACCTATTTTACAAAGAAGGATGGTTATTTGTGTTATAATAATTACTTACATAAAATACAGATTATTTATATTGCGAAAGAACAATAACAATATAAATAACTTGAATATTATTTTATAATGCTAATGAAAGAAAACAGAATATAAATGATAACTTGAATATTATCTATATCGCTAAAGAACGATAACAATATAAAAAACGTGAATATTATTCATATCGGAATTTCACAGATTTATTACAGATATATTTAAGAAATTGTAGAAGAATAGTAATTAGTAACAGTGTCCTATTTATTCTTCTTGGAACCAAATTTGTAACTTTTAAAAGTGTGGTTACTATGTTGAAGTGTATGTGTTGTAACGGATGCTTGATTTGTTATGTATGTGAGTCAGTTATGTGATGCTTGATGTCGTCGCAATGTCGTAATTATAGTTTGATTGTGTTTGTATGACTATTGTGTATTAATTTATGATGTATGGTACGGAAGGCTGCGTATTTGTGTTATAGAAGTGTTACGTATGTGTGTTGTTAATGTTTTTGTATGTTTCAAATTGATAACTGATATTTATTTTGCAATCGCAATGCCTAATGTACGGTTTGTTTATGTTTTGTTTACATCGCGTAAGCTAATTTAATTTTCTTTTCTATTTCTCTTTATGCTCATCTTTTTTGTGTATGAAACTATAGCCCTAACATACATATGTAAAATAGGGCTAACCACCATTGGAGATACAATAATAAAAATTGTTATTCATATCGTTATAAAACGATAACAGAATACAAATGATGACTTGAATTTTATTCATATCTCTAAAGAACGATAACAAAATATAAATAACGTGATATCCATAAAGAACGATAACTGAATATAAATGATAATTTGAATAGCATTTACATCGCTAAAGAACGATTAAAAAATAAAATGAAAACTTGAAGAAGGCCCGAACCCACAACCTTTGAATCACTAAACAAGCACTCTACCGCTGGCCTACGAGGCGCAGACATGGAACACTTTCATAGTTCGGGAACTGCTTGTACAAGCACATGCATCGTGTAACATCGCCGCGACCCGAAGTGGACTTTGAAAATATTCGCTGTTCACGAGTGCGGCCACTTTTTTTTTTTTGACAGCTGTACATCAACGAATTCACTTCTTTTACGCACGCATCCAATATAACATCAACTGAACCACCAACCACTAAACATTCAAATTTGAAGAATTTACTTTCAATAATTGTTTCTTTTAGAATTATTCATGTTTATTTTTTATTTCATCATCGTTAATTAAAACGTTTTTTTGTTTATTTCATCATCTCTAATTAAAACTTTTCTAACACTTGTTTATATTATTTAGGTTATGTTTGTTATAGCTTCTGCTATATGATATTATGGATAGTCACGTGTCAAAGATTGTTTAATACTAAGATTTATTGAAAATCATCTGTCAAGTGACGTTGATTACTGGGATCCGGATAATTGAAGTGGAATGCAAATGTTTTAATAAAAATGAAACTGAATCAACAAAGCCTTCTTGACTAGTAACCGTCCACAGAGTTCAATGAAGATTCCATAGTTGGCACAACTGATAACAAGAAAACATAATCATATAACACTATTGCCATCTAGCGTAATGTTGAGATAGTACAATAGTACATTTGAAGACAGTTGTATTTTCGTAAGCCAATTAATATTTTATTTTATTGGAGTACTTTGTTACTTCTAATCTTTATAGGCCTATACTTTCTTCTAATCGTGTAATAACTCGAGTTATGATTTTCTCTTGATAAATCAAAATCTTTAGTGAGATTACTGTTGAAAACATAAATTAAGCTTGTTTATCTCTGAAAGAAATCCTGTCTATCTTCATCAATACGAATGGAGTTCTCCCCTCGTCATGAAATCCAAGAATATAGAGAGACGAGTCAGTTAATCGACCTGTCTGCAATGAGGGCTGATCTCTCATTGATTTCATCCCACACTACTTTCTTAATATCGAAGTTGGAAGAGAGTTACTCCTCATAATGCTTCTTAAAGTAATGGATCTCTGCAGTATTTCTCACCTCAGGCGATTCTATACTATATAGGATAACATGAATCGGAATGTGAAAATGGGGAAGAAGTAATAGGAATAAGGGTGGGTTTGAAAGAAGTAATTTAAAAGACTCTAATGCATTGTCTGTTGGGGATTTTAAAGATTTAGAAGTATGTTGCTAAAAAATTTGGAAGAATTAAATCAAACGTTAAGTGAACAGGGGGGATAAAGAAAATTGGTGAAAATTATGGTGGGGGAGAAGAGATTTGATAATACTACTAGGTTCAAAAAGTTCCCGGAATTTTACTACCATTTTTCGTATTAATATATAACAAGGGATATTATACATTTGTTTTGTTGGTAACATTCATGATGTCATTTCCTTAAAGTTTGCTGATAATGGCAATTATTGGTTTTGAGTTGCAGGCAATTGTTTATCATAGTGTTTTGTTTGTTCGTCGCATTTTGTAATTATGTCCACAGAGCAAAGTACAAACATCAAGTTCTGTGTTTTGCTGGGGACATGATCAGTATGGCTGATGAAGATGGCGATTTCTTAAACAAAATGAAACTGGTGCTACTTGTACGACCCAGTCCCTAAACGACAGTCATCTGAGTGGAAATCGAAAACATCTCCTCGGAAGCAAAAATTTCCTAGGGACACTTCCAAAGGCAAAGTTATTTTAAATGTTATGTTTTATTTAACGACGCTCGCAACTGCAGAGGTTATATCAGCATCGCCGGATGTGCCGGAATTTTGTCCCGCAGGAGTTCTTTCACATGCCAGTAAATCTACTGACATGAGCCTGTCGCATTTAAGCACACTTAAAGCAAAGTTATGTTGGAAGTTTTCTTCGACTCTCAGGGTCTCATGCACCATGAGTTCATTCCAGAAGGTCGTACTGTAACGAAAGAATTGTACGTAGAAACCCTCCGTCGCCTCTGGGACGCAGTGAGAAGGAAACGTCCAGGAAAGTGGGTAGAAAACAACTGGTTCCTTATGCATGACAATGCACCTGCTCATCGCGCAATTATTCTAAAGAATTTTCTTGCCAGGCACAACATAACTGCTTTGGATCACCCACCATACTCTCCTGATCTCTCACCACCTGATTACTTTCTGTTTCCCCGTCTGAAAAGTCATCTGAAAGGACGGAGATTCAATGCTGAAGAGGTTATCGCAAACGCGACGAGAGCACTAAGACGGGTTTCACAAAATGGCTTCCAGGCCTGCTTCCAGGAACTCTACACGCGTTGGCAAAAGTGTGTTGTTGCGGAAGGCAACTATTTTGAAGGGAATGCTGTAGAATAGTGTTTAAGGTACGTTGTTTCTATGATGCTAGCAAATTCCGGGAACTTTTTGAACCTAGTATGTATAAGGAAGACAAGCGAGGGAAGAAAGTGCTAGCTACGTACAGAGAGGAGGAGTGATCAGTGAAAGAGGTAGAGATCAGTGATGGTAACGACCTGTTTTTACTCTGGTAAAAAAGGAAGAGTAGGGAATAGTATTTTTTTGAGTTGAGTGATCAATAGTAGTGAACTAGTAAAAGATAAAAAAGAGTAGATGAAAAGATTAATATTAAGACATCAGAGTAACGAAGGTGTGAATATAATAATTTAAGTCATAGATGAAATGGATTTGTTGTATTTTCGATGTGGTAGGTTCAAGAGAAATAAGATTGATGTAATTGTAGAGAAAGTAGAGTATATTTAACGCATTAGGTGATACAGCGCCGATAAATAACAGATTAAAAAGTATAGTATAACTCGACCGAGGCGAGTGGAGACGCGGGCGTAATGTGAACTATCGCGATGTCGCTATACGAACGCAGGAGAAGTGCAAGTGGCGCTCCGGGCTGCAAGACTCCACTGGCCTTGGTCGAGTAATAGTGTGGTATAGTATAGTATAGCTTGCATTGATCCATATTACGCAGAACATGACACACATATCCATTGTTATTATTCTTTTTCCATGCTCTCAAAATATTACTGTACTTTATAGCCACTAATACAATTTCGAAAACGAGACGGAATAATAATCCTTGTCAGATATCACAAAAATGGATTTCAAAAATAGCATCGCTGTGAGAGTGATAACGAATATTGAGCACGTAATATTAGCTCAAATTAAACGGAGCAGTTATTTTTGTATTGATTCTAGTTCACGTTAATACTTTGTTTAAAAACTTAAAATTGTTAAAAGTGTTAAAATTTAAAATAAGTAATGCATCTTAGACAGATGGCCCGTTTCGACGCCGGTGCTGCGTCATCTTCAGTGTCCTACGAACTACTGTTGCTCCTTATGATCTTGAATTCTGCCATTTGCATTCGTCAGTTGTACTGGTGGGGGTGTCTTGCTCTTATGGTGGGGGTTGTTTGTGTGTTATGTATCATGATATAGAATAATGTGTGGGTATTGAACTGTAATTGTGTATTAAGTATATGTTGTGGGTGTGTTATTGTATGTTTGTATATTTCGTATTGTTCTAAGATGTTTAACTGTGGACTTTTTGGTGTGATGTGTAGAATTTTCATATCTGTTTCTATATTACTGTAGTGATTATTGTTGATAATATGTTCTGCGTAATTTGACGTGATATAGAGTTTCGTTACAGATTTAATGTGTTCATTATATTTTTGTAATTATTGTTCAAAATATAGTTGTAAACCACTAATTTAATTCACATCAAACATGTACCTATATGTTTCTTTTGTACTCCGTAAATGGCTTCCGCTTAATCGTCAGTAATGAAATGTCAAGGTCCATTATTAGACATTCATTCATTCATTCATTCATTGTGTTCTGCCCAAGGGCAGGTATTTCACTGCAAACTCAGCATTCTCCCATCTTTCCTGTTTTCTGCCTTCCTCTTTGTCTCCGCATATGATTCATATATCTTAATCTTGTCTATCATCTGACATCTTCTTCTGACACAAGCTCTTCTCCCGTTCACCATACCTTCCAGTGTATCCTTCCGTAGGCAGTTTCTTCTCAGCCAGTGACTCAACCAGTCCTTTTTCTCTTTCTGATCAGTTTCAGCATCATACTTTCTTCACTCATTCTTTCCAACACAGCTTCATTTCTTATGCTGTCTGTCCATTTCACACGCTCCATTCTGCTCCATGTCCACATTTTAGATGCTTCTATTCTCTTCTCTTCACTTCGTCGTAATGTCCATGTTTCTGCCCCATACATTGCTACACTCCACACAAAGTACATCACTAGTACAGGGTGCGTCAGAAAGAACGGATGGATTTCACATTGCAAGAAAATTGTAAAGATTCATCAAATCAAAAATTTATTGTTATCAACATATTCACCAATACATGCAGTTTATTTATGTAAAACAACATTATCCATATGATTTCCTTGGCTTTCAATACAGGCATCGAGGAGTTTTCTGATGTTCGTCATCGTGGCAATTGCCACGATTTCTTCACGAATCGCTATCTTCAGTTCGTCCAGTGTATGTGATCGGTGTTTACAAACTTACGCCTTCAAATGGTCCCAAAGAAAGAAGTCGCAGGGCGCGAGATCTTACCGTAGCCTCGGACAATCTCAGTGCAATAGAATTCCGTCCAGGTGATTTCTTCTTTGACGTTGAACCTGTGATACGAAATGAAGCCACCCACCACAAAATTGTATTCCGAGTTGGAATCCTAGCGTGACATCCGATATCGAAATGAGTCCTGAGTGGCGATCACAGACTCTTCATTTTTCAAAAATGTCTCTACTATGAATGCACGTTGTACACCAGACCAACACCATATTCTCAACTGAAACTGCATTCTATGGCTGACCCAACAGTCGTGGTCCCCCTCACTATATCTCTCTCCTCGTTGCATATCGATAGTTTGAAATCCATCCGTTCTTTCTGACGCACTCTTTATATTTCTTAGTTATTTCTCTAGAGGTCCGCAGAAGATGCTCCTTTTTCTATTAAACGCTTCCTTTGCCATTGCTTTGCTCCTTTTGACTTCCTGGCAGCAGCTCATGTTACTGCAAAGAGAATAATAAGGTCTATTATGTGTGGGTCTAAACTTTGGTAGAAATAATAGGCTACATTGGTCTAGCACATTAGGAATTGGAGTTAGACGTATTAATTCGAAAAATTGCACTATAAAAATAATTGTAAGGTAATTATAGATTAGGAAATGTGTTCGTTATTTACATTTCACAACATAAAAATAATTTGAGAACTATATTTCAAAATTTTACTTTTTCTCAAAAAATCAGATCAGGAGAAACATCTGAAAGAAAATGTGCGGGAGTCCTAAATTTTATTTTGTGTAAAAGAAATGAGGCACTCAGAAGCAAAGTAATATAAGTGACATTTTTTTTTAAAAAGTGCGATTAAGTATATATTCTAAATCTTTAACATCACTTCTGTTCAGAGAAAAAGTAATATAAGTGCAGTTCCAGTCAGTGCTGCTCCATGTTGGCCTTACACTTGTGTTACAATGCATACAGAGTTTTCACTGAGAGGCAAACTAATACAAGTGCGTTGTTTACATTTAGTTGTTGCGTTTCTTCTGTGTATGACTAATTCATTTGCCATAATGGAGAGAGGTAATATATTACATATTCGAAACATCTGCGTGGAAGGCCTGCATACATTGAACTGTACCAACTATACCGTGATCTAATAAGGATAACTTTTGCTAAGTGGAGAAACTTGCAATAGCTAATGAAATTCATCCCACTCTTTCCTTGATGACCTGAAGCATTAGGATGGGCCTATAATATGGACTGTAGGACGTGGAAAAGTGCGTGGAAGAGGAAGTTGAAGGAATATTCGCGGTAGGAACACTACAGATGCACTTCATGACAGAAACATAGATGTTTCAGCAGAGAGAGATGTGACTTCATTAGATGAGGCTAGTGACGTAATGAACAGCGACTAAGGCTGAATTTCATTTAAAATTTGAAATTTTCTTAGCCCTCTTCTTTCGGAGTACCGGAAACCACATAAACTGTTGCCCTAGAAATTGAATATAAAATTCAACCAATTAGACACTATGTATTAAAAAGGATCTAAAAATACATTTAAAATTGCAAGCCTCATCCAGATCTCAGATGTTCTTCAAACTGTCAGATAATATCCTACGTAATTTCTGCAAAATAAAGAAAGAAGAAATACCAGTCTATATCACAGACACACTCATTGGTAAAACTCCAGTTGTAAATGAAATTCCTCCATGAAAATGGATAATTCCAGAACATAACCTACAAATTCCACAAAATCATTTCAAATATGATCTTCCATACATTGTTCAGTTAGATGCCATGGAACTACTGTGCAGAACATATAAGGATTACCTTCAAATTTATACAGATGAATCTCTAAACCCTAATGATGGAACATCAGGAGCAGGGTATTATATTCCAAAATATCAAGAAAATTACTTCATACCATGTTCAGCCTCCTCCAGTCTTGACACTGAATTGCTAGCTATTGATGCTGTTCTTTAGTGTGTTACTCAAATTTTTGAAAGATCTATTTGAATACTTACCGACTGCAAGGGGGCTATATTTAATATAATCAAATATGTACCACACCTATATGCACATAGAATTATTCCAATTCAGAAACAACTAAGTGAACTAAAAAAACTCCAAAAGAAAATAAAATTGCAATGGATACCTAGTCATTGTGGTCTACCTGGAAACGAGAAAGTCGATAATGTTGCGAAACAGGCAACATATTTGCAACAAAGACCTCTTCAAGTGATATCTCTATCCAATGCAATTACTTCAGTAAAGTTTCGTTTTATAAACTTATGGATCAACAATTGGCTTTCTTCTGACAAAGGAAAAATTTTACAGTCCGTTAAGAAGAAATCGAATGACCTGGAAATTTACAAATACTTGCCCAGACATGTTCAAACATTTTTAACAAGAGTTAGAAAAGATCACATTGTCACACAATTGTACCTACTGTGCACCGATTTCACATTTCTGATACTCCTACTTGTCTGTGGTATAATAATCATGATGAAGATCTGGAACACATTCTTCTATACTGTCCATCCAGAAACCACAAAATAAGTAAATTAAAAACATCAGTATCAGTTGCATAAGACACATCTCTGCAGTATATATTGACTACACCCCATTTCTGGCTACTAGCAACAGGCGTCTATAATGGAAACTGATCAAAATACCCCTAATTTACTATGAAAAAGAAGAACTGAAAATGCTACAGTGGACTTGGATACATTAAGAAGATTGATTGATTGATTGATTGATTGATTGATTGATTCTTTCGGTTATACAGATACATTTTTTGTTATAATATGATAATAAGCAAGATCAAGTGCTGTTAAGACAGAAATGTTTCAATGTTGTAAGCAATGTCCTTGTTCTTGTTTTAAATAATATAAAAATACTGAAAACCCTTCCACTTATATTACTTTTCCACAAAAATAGTTTCGTGGCAAAATAATATAAGTGACTTTAGGACCCTATTTTACCTAAACTGTTTTAGAATAGGTCATTTCTATTTAGAAGTTAAAAAATATAGGTACCAACATATACAACTGTAAATTTACAGCAACATAGTCCTGTAACAGATTTTTTAATTTCCGTTTCAACTTCAAAGTCACTTATATCAAAACTTACTAAATGTCACTTGTATCACTTTGCTTGTGAGTGCCTCAAATATGAATTAGTTTTGTACTTCTGTACTTTTATAAATTGTCGTTATTATGAAAAAGTAAAACTTATATGAGGAAAAATATGTACAAATCTATAATACAACTTCTTCGCCAAAAATTCTTACAAGAATTAATTTTCTTCCATGACCAAGAAGGGATTCCAGTATTCATATGATTCAATTTTGAGTATGAAATTAAATAACTTCAAAAAAGTTTGAATTGTATTGCAGATGGTGATGCGTGTTGAAAAAGACTAATCATGTCAATAAAGCTATTAGATTGTGTTCATCGACAGTTACAAACTGGAGTAGTGAATGCATTAAAGCCAAAGCAGTTTGTATCAAGTGACCCCAGTTTCATGTTCTTAACACCCAATTATCTCTGAGACTCAACAGCACGTATTACTGAATGGATGTTAGGGAATGGTTTTGTGGTGAGTAAATTAAACAATTAGAATCAATAGTGGCGTTAATTAATGTTGCTGGCAAACAATATTAGTTATAAGTGTTAATATTAACATGATCCATCAATGTTAATGCTTTCCAAATTTGAATTTTCCGCAACGATCTGCTATGTAAATAAATAATTAATTTTAATATAAATTGTTTGTTTAGTAGGTTATTGAACGATGCTGTTTCAACTACTAGGTTAAATAGCGTCGATGGAATGAGTGATAGCGAGATAATATTTGACGAAATGAGGCCGAGTATTCGCCATAGTTTATCTGACATTCACCTTACGGTTGGGGAAAACCTAGTAAAAGCTCAACCAAGTAACCGTTCAAAACGGGAATCGAACCCATTTCCAAGCGCCGGATCACCAGGCAATCACCTCTGTCAACTGAGGTAAGCCAATGACCCGCTATAAATTATGTTAAAACTGATAGGAATTATTTCAATTTAATGCTTCATTATCTCAAGAGTAGTCTACAAGAGGATTTGTCTTCACATACAGTAACAAAATAAACCAAAAATGCCCTTTGGTAAGACGAAATTATTTATATTACAGCCTATTTCATTCTTTTCCAGTAAGTATGATTCTGTTCTACAGTAACAAAATAAACCAAAAATATCCTTTGCTAAAATTAATTACTTATATTACAGCATATTTTATTCTTTTCCAATAAGTATGATTCTGTTCTGCAGTAACAAAATAAACTAAAATTGTCCTTCGCTAAAACGAAATTACTTACATTACAGCTTATTTCATTATTTTCTAGTAAGTATGATTCTATTCTACAGTAACAAAATGAACCAAACATGTCCTTTGCTAAAACGAAATTACATATATTAAAGCTTATTTAATTCTTTTCCAGTAAGAATGATTCTGCTGTATAGTAACAAACTAAACCAAAAATGTCCTTTGCTAAAACGAAATTATTTACATTACAGCTTATTTCATTCTTTTCTAGTAAGTATGATTCTGTTCTACAGCAACAAAATAAACCAAAAATGTCCTTTGCTAAAACGAAATTATTTATATTGCAGCTTATTTCATTCTTTTCCAATAAGTATGATTCTGTTCTACAGTAACAAGATAAACCAAAAATATCTTTTGCTAAAATGAATTACTTATACTACAGCATATTTTATTCTTTTCCAATAAGTATGATTCTATTCTGCAGTAACAAAATAAACCAAAATTGTCCTTTGCTAAAACGAAATTACTTACATTACAGCTTATTTCATTATTTTCCAGTAAGAATGATTCTGCTCTATAGTAACAAAATAAACCAAAAATGTCCTTTGCTGAAACGAAATTATTTATATTACAGCTTATTTAATTATTTTCTAGTAAGTATGATTCTGAACAAAATAAACCAAAAATGTTCTTTGCTAAAACGAAATTACTTATATTACAGCTTATTTCATTCTTTTCCAGTAAGAATGATTCTGTTCTACAGCAACAAAATAAACCAAAAATGTCCTTTGCTAAAACGAAATTACTTATATTACAGCTTATTTCATTCTTTTCCAGTAAGCATGATTCTGTTCTACAGTAACAAAATAAACCAAAAATGACCTTTGCTGAAACGAAATTACTTATATAACAGCTTATTTGATTATTTTCCAGTAAGAATGATTCTGTTCTACAGTAACAAAATAAGCTAAAGCTGTTCTTTGTTAAAAGTTTTAACTTAAAACGAAATTACTTATATTACAGATTATTTCATTCTTTTCCAGCAAGTAAGATTCTGTTCTACAGTAACAAAATAAAACTAAAAATGCCCTTTGCCAGAACGAAATTACTTATATTACAGCTTATTTCATTCTATTGTACTTTTCACATATTTGTTCTGCATTACTTTTTTAATTTTAACTTAGTAGTGGTTTTTCTGAGAAACTACAACATTTAAATTGCCTTTAGGTTTCTTACTTCTTACTCATTTATATTATACAGACATCAGGTTGAACTTGAAGTGGCTGGCCCTGTAGTAAACTCCAATAGTAGGCCTATATAGCTTGTCTAAAAGTAAATAATGATTGATGTGATGGGTTATTATTTACATTATAGGGCTTATATATGTCTAAGTTGCAAATGAATTGCAGGCGGATCAATTATAATATAACCAAAATTCCACATTTCGGTTGTGGTTGTTTAAACGTAGGCCTCTCTCTGAACAATAAATTAAATAATTATTTTTGTTTGAAAAATATAGTTATTGTTTACTAGTAATGACACATTGTAAGTCGTAAAATCTATATATACATAATTTGAACTGGTAATGGAAATTACGGAAAAACAGCTGAGCGGATTTTAATAAATGACCCCTCATTTTGAACCTTGGAACCCAAAAGTTTTCAGAAAAATAGTAGTTTTCAATAAAATGTCAATTTTCCTACATCATTTTCCTATTTTCCAAAATCCATCTTTCGTCAGTTTTGAGAACTAATTAATTGCATTTCAGAATAAAAAAAAACACACACTACAATAAACAATAGCCTATTACACGAAGGCCATGACCTGCAGGATTGCTGACATAGTTAAAGTTCAGATGGCTCAGATTCTTTCACATCATAATGTCAATATGTCGATCTTCATTTGTGTAATTTTTTGATAACGTATAAAAAATAATTTACAGGTACATATGATTCTCTGGTCTGTAATTTTCCGTGTACAGCTGTGTATTGGATATTAAGAACTACAAAACTTAAGAATGTTTGATATTATTACCATTAAAAATGAAATATTAATTATTACAGTTAACATGCAACACATAATGGTGTACTGATGTTATGAAAGTGAAACCATTTGGGGTTTTAAGTAAGTAGCCGCAGAGAAAGAATATTTTATATTAGATCTTCATTTCTATAATTTACTGAGTAACGGCTATATATAATGTTACTAAAAACTATAAAACTTACATAAGGTAACAATATTGTTATTAAAAATGAAATACTTTTATAGTTATTAATCAAGTAGTGTGGGTCTTTTTCATATATTTAATGGCAGTATGATATAGATATTTATATGTCTGATTCTCTCATTTTCCTTGGTAGTAATTGAGTTATGCTTCCTATTTTAGCTGCGTCTTTAAACTACATCAAAATTAATTTCATATTTCTTTGGTTTAATCGATTATATTTGTGATCGCTGCCAAGCATATTTTGTTGTAGGAAAAATAGCATGCCATTTCACTTCTTGCTACCGTGATGAGTAAGTTTATTTCCCGTCTCCCTTTTAATTTCGGATAGTTTAAAACAGGGTGAACACCAATTTATCGATTATGGCCGACTATGGTGTGAGACCTGGTACTATAAAGTGTTTGTCTACATGCCTCTTCCTGTCGTGTTTGCTTGCAGCTAATCAATGTTGATTCTCCACTCTCAGGGAGCTAGTTCACCATTAGCCATGCTGTCGTCAAGCTACACCCTACGGCTGCAGTTCGTGAATATTCACTGGTGTCTAGACGTGACAACATCATTTCGAAGACATATTAACAAGTACTAGACAGTGTTTCATTTAGACCATGGCTATTCTGGTGGAAAATATTTGCAATTATCCTCAGATACCCTCCTTAAATGTATCACGAGTGTCGTTCAAAATATGGGAACGTGTAGGCTCTCTCGATAAATCAAATAGTGTAAGTTCCTACAGTCAATTACTTGACAATATTACATAAATTGAACCTTTATGTTATTACATGAAGTAGTATTAAAAATTTTTTGACAAACGTTTTCACTAATAAATATGGCATCTTCAGGTCACATTAAAAACATATTAACATAAAATGAACACTTAAGATTTTCCAGTTAAACTCAATCGTTAAAAATTAAAAACTGGTGTAATAGGCAGTCTGAGCAATATGCCATTAAAATACATGTAGTAGGATGTTGATACCATGAAATCGTGGAATATGCTGATAACACTGTATTAAATGATAAGTGTACACAGCGAAGAAAGAAGACACTCTTCAAGTTTATGCGGGTGCAGTTCCCAAAATGATGAAAATATGCTACAGTATATAGGTCGCTCGTGCTGCTGTTTATAGACGTATGGAATTAAAGCCCTGTAAAGTATAAAAGGGGTAGTGTAGCATATTTTCATCATTTTGGGAACTGCACCCCCATAAACTTGAAGATTGTCCTCTTTCTTCGTTATGTACACTTATCAGTTAATACAGTGTTATCAGCATATTCAACGATTTCATGGTATAATCATCTTACTACATGTATTTTAATGGCATATTGCTCAGACTGCCTATTACACCAGTTTTTAATTTTTAACGATTGTGTTTGACTGGAATATCTTAAGTGTTTATTTTATGTTAATATGTTTTTAATGTCACCTGAAGATGCCAAATTTATTAGTGAAAAAGTTTGTCATAATTTGTAAATACTACTTCATGTAATAACATAAAGGTTCAATGTATGTAATATTGTTAAGTAATTGACTGCAAGAACTTACACCAGTTGATTGATACTATACTTATCGGACCCAACATGCCTTTAAAATCTCTCGATAAAGCTACGGAATATGGAGTGGAAGAGCCCAAGTTGAAAATTGGATTAAGACGACTTCGAAACTAATAGAACCGTTCTAGGATACACTTAGCGTCACTGACGAAGATAAAAGGCGATCTCACATAACGCTATTTTAATTCTTTCTAGTGCAATGGTCAATAATATATGGAAAATCTACCTTCTTACATTCTATGTGATTTAGTAGCCAGCAATACCGAGTGAGATGGCTTATACGCTCCACACGGGACTCACATTCTCGAGGTCCGTGGTTCAAATCCCCGGACCGACTAAGCTGAATATGCAAATTAAGCTTTCAGGAATAACTCCCTATAAAGTTAATTTGAATAATTTCGAGGGAAAAATTGTTCCGGGGCCGGGCATCGAACCCGGGACCTTTGGTTAAACGTACCAAAGCTCTCCCACTCAGCTCCCCGGGAACTCTACCCGACACCGATCCAATTTTTCCCTCTATATCCACAGACCTCAAAGTGGGCTGACAACCGTCAAGCAACCAACATTTGAGTGCACACTAACTCTGTGTGACTTTAAATTGTGGTTTTCTGTTACGTACAGTGACGTGTATTATGCACATTAAGCTTTCAGGAATAACTCCCTGTAAAGTTAATTTGAATAATTTCGAGAGAAAAATTGTTCTGGGGCCGGGCATCAAACCCGGGACCTTTGGTTAAACGTACCAACGCTCTCCCACTCAGCTACCCGGGAACTCTACCCGAGAGTGGGAGAGCGTTGGTACGTTTAACCAAAGGTACCGGGTTCGATGCCCGGCCCCGGAACAATTTTTCCCTCGAAATTATTCAAGCTGAATATGGTTTTTCCATGGTTTTCCACAGTTACTTATTATTGTGATTACCGAAATAATATATTTCCATGCAGGAATTCTGCGTTATCATATGATGAAGGATTGATAGAATAATCCACACCTGTGGACCGTTAGGTCAGTGCGACTGGCCGCGAAACCAGGTGGCCCGGGTTCGACTCCCAGTCGGGGCAATTTACCTGGTTGAGGTTTTTTCCGGGGTTTTCCCTCAACCCAATATGAGCAAATGCTGGGTAACTTTCGGTGTTGGACCCCGGACTCATTTCACCGGCATTATCGCCTTCATCTCATTCAGACGCTAAATAACCTAAGATGTTGATAAAGCGTCGTAAAATAACCTACTAAAATAAATAAAAAAAATTGATAGAACAGAGAAAAATTCTCTCCGTCACCGGGAACCTAACCCGGGTTTTCAGCTCTACCTGCTGACGCTTTATCGACTAAGCCACATCGGATTCAATTCTGGATGAATCATCTCAATTTAAGTTCCACCACTCAGTTTCCCTTTAGTGGCCAACTCTCATGCAATCTCCAATAGGATCAAAACTTAAGAGTTATTTGAAAAGTGTGTTTCTTTGAGCAGAAGTATTGCATCAACAGCAATTATTTTGACACTTGTGTAGTTGAGCCCATACGTTGATTGTGTATTTGCTCTAATGGTTTCAAACGTATAGCATATTCTCTGATCATTACTTCACAACTGTATCTCATGAGTATTTCGGACATACATTTTGTACGTAGGTCCAATGTTTAAGGCTTAATGGTTTGCGAGAATATTAGCATTTTGCTACAGGCATGATGCTTCATTGTAATTATTGTACAGGGACATCATTTTATTTTTACTAACATTTTTAATATTAACCTGGCTATACCTTTGGATTAATGGTTCATAGCCGGAAACACCGTTTGCTACCCCCTTCCACGATTGAAGTTCGATGATACTGGCGTAAAATACACACAAATCACTTTACTAGGGATAGGAGGGAAGAAAAGTAGTTCATCCATTTACGTAAACTAGGAAATATAGTAATTCTGAGTTTAATAATTTTCATTAGGTTTTTTAAATCAAAATACAGTACAGTATTAACAATAAGTGTTTTTACTCACGAATTGAGCTATCCATGCGAACGTATTCATTATGCAGTGTGTATTATACTGTATACAGCACATTAGCATACAATATAGAGAATGAAGTTAAATTGAAAAATAATCATAATATGGATATTTAAACACATTTTTGAAAATGGTGGCCGTTCATTTAGATACAGGCTTCAGTTCTTTTGTGCATATTATCGCACAATAGACTATTGCATCTAATTCCAATTACCAGTTTCGTCCTTCGTACTAGTAACTCATGTTCAAATAATTCTATACCTATTATATAAAAGAGTACCTTACGTATTGTAAATTCAATCTTCACTTTTGTCCGACCCGCACAGATAAAATTACTCAGACATGCTATCTACTGTCCGTCCAAGTGGTTATATCGCAGGATCGTAGAAAGGGGAGAAATCACGTGACAGTTAATTACATTTATTTAAGTTACTTTAAACAGTTGCGGGTGAGGGAAATCGGGATGCGACGTAGGCAAACGGACGACAGTACCTGTGCGAAAATATGATTCAATATTGAAAACTCTTTCGTCACTGGAAAACGCGAACATATTTCTAGAACGTACTATACTCACTAACTCAGTACTGTTTGTGTTTACTACGACCTTAAGGAGACTTTGACTGTATACGCTTGGTTCTGTGAGAAGAACAGTTGGAACTTTACTAGTAGAGGGGGTGGGAGTGAAGTACATTAAAAAACTCAGGTACAATAAAAATTGAAGTAAAAATAAAATTATGTCTCTGTATATTGTAATCCCGAATAGAAGCGTTAATTTTATATGAGCCTTCCATATTAATTCGACATATAAAATATTTATTTTAACATTATAGGCAGATACACATTCACTGAGTCTACTTCTTGATGAAGGAAATTATAATGAAAATGTCACGCGTTTTATACAAATGGAATATTATATGTCATATACACGCGTCCTTTGATAGTTCGTTCAGTAGAGTCTGTGCTCGAGTAATGCAATAAAGTATCAACTTCATAAAATTGTAACTGACAAGCAAAAATTCCCATGGGGGCAGATAAAAAAGTTTTTTTTTTTTCCACCATGATGATAATAATGTCAAAACAAGTGCTTATACAAATTTTGGCCACTCAAGCGCAACTACGAAGGCCGTCCAGAAAGTAAGTTTGCCTGTAGCCGTTTACAAAAAAAACACAATTTCTTAGAAAGATTTATTGGAACACATATATCAATTGTTGAGCTATTTTCGAACAAATTCCCCACCGGAATTGAGAATCTGTCATACCGCGGGATCAACAGAGAGGGGCAGACAGTTGTCACAAACTGGTTCCGATCCCAGGCGGCAGACTTCTACGACACAGGGATACAAAAGTTGATCCCACAGTATGACAAATATTTCAGTTTCGTGGGGATAGGTTGAAAAATATCTCAACAATCGCTGTGTCTGTTCCAATAAATCTTTACATTACATTGTGTTTTCTATTTGTAAACGGCCCCAGGCAAATGGACGGCACTTATAAGTGGGCTCGAGTTTAAGCATTTGAATTGAAATTATTAACATTGTGGAAGAAAACAAATAACATTTTTTTGTCCCCCTTGAGAATGTTTGCTTGTGAGCGCAGAAACTAAACATTCATTCTATTTTACTCCATGTTTCAATTACTTTAAAATTAAATTATGCTTTTTCATCTTAATATTCATACATTCATTATCAATAGAAGACAGAACAACATTCTACGTGTAATCGAAGCAAAATACAACTATATAATTGCCGTAAGTGATACAGGTAGTATTACATAACGAGACATGGAATCATTTGTTGCCCTTTAATAATACCGGTAATTGTAATTTATTCATTTCAACCTATAGTATCTACTAGGAATTCAGTTACACTTATTTTCCGATAGAAAACAGAGGTACAAGTGTTAAGATTATCGCATCAAACACCATCTGGTATGCAACTAAGGTATTACAAGGACGCGAGAGAGGAGAAATTTAGTCCAGAGGCTCTAATTTAGGTTCAGAGGTCTTTAAAATAGATAATAATAATAATAATAATAATAATAATAATAATAATAAATCCAATATGAACAATAAATTATTAGATTATTATTATTATTATTATTATTATTATTATTATTATCATTATTATTATTAAGATTTTAGGAACAGAAAGATGTGTAAACATTATAAATCTCTGTATAAAATTATTATTATTATTATTATTATTATTATTATTATTATAGATGAATGTACGCTGAAGGTTGTCTCAGGATGAATGTAAAGTAATTCAGGATAATTTAGTTTCGTTTAACTTACATCGATTTAACCTGATATACCTATGTCCACAGTCTAACGGTTGAGGAGAAATTAAGGGGAGAAATACTGAAACATTTTGAGCTTCTGTATGCTATACTTGTAGAGTTAGGCCAGATTTTTGCACACGGTAACATCTGAGCATCTCAACACTAACGCAATACACACAACGCAACACGTTCACTAGATATTAAATTTAATTCGTGTATTCGCATAGTACTATGCAGATCTTCCACACAAGTCAAATATTTAGGAATTATTATAGATCAGCATTTACGTTGTGTTAAAGTGATTTCATGTGTACAAGTATAAGAAAGACAATTTATAAATTCATAACACTTCGAAATTTTATCACTAAGGAGGTATTGAGAATAATATTTTTAGCTTTAGTACAATCATTAATACAATATGGTATAATAAATTGGGGTGGAGTAGCATCATCTATACGTAATCCATTAATTTTATTACACAGAAGATTAATAAAAATTTGCCCAACCAAAAATATGGAATATCCAACAAAATTAATTTATACAGATTTTAAAGAATTAAATATTGAAGATGTTTATAAATATAGGTTACTAACTTACTACCACAGAAATCAAGTAAAACTTAAATCTAATCGACATGAATATCGTACTCGAAGACAAAAGTCTACTTTCCGATTAATTGAGTCTAAATGTTATATACAGTAAGTGCAGCTCTGAAACACGGTGCTAGTTTCACTTACACAGCACACTTCACTGACACGACATACTTCTTCACTGATACAACACACTTCACTGACACAACATAATTCTTCACTGATACATCACTTCAATAACAACATATCATTTACACCCTTTAAGTACTGTGTATAATTACCGTCTATTAGTAAGGTCCTTAAGCCTATTTTTAAATACACTTTTGGTTGGTGGTAAAGCCTTTAGTAAGTCTGCAGGTAAAGCATTCCAGTCCCTGATAATACGATTGAGAAAAAAAAAACTTTCCAGTGTCCGTCCTCTGCCTTCTTTCCCTCAATTTATATGAGTGGTCGTTCCTTGAAAAGTAATTTGGCGGCTGCAACCTATTTTTTATTTCTCTCCAGGCAGGCTCACCTCTGTATGTTTTGAACAGTGCGCATAATCGAATTCGCGTTCTCCTGTCCGTGAGTGTGTCCCATATTAATGGTGAATTTTTCCGACAACACTTAAGAGCCCGTTTTTGAATTTTTCCAGTGTCTTAATATGTTCAGATCTGTAAGGATCCCAACATGCAACACCATATTCCATTACTGGACGTACTAGTGATTTATATGCAATCTCTTTTGATTTATCAGAATCTTTTCTTAGTACCCTCATCACAAAGTGTAACGCTCTCCATGGTTTTCCCGCTGTGTCTGTAATGTGTTCCCCCCAGCCGAGATCGCTGCTAAATGTTATTCCGAGGTATTTATATTTGTTAACTTCCGGAATGGTTTCACCCCCTAACGTATACGATGCGACTATTTTATTTATCTTCCTTGTAAAGCTGATGGCTTTGCTCTTTAGAGAATTTATTTTCATTTTGTTGGCTATTGCCCAATCGTTTATTCTATTTAGGTCAGTCTGAAGAAGAGGTGAATCCTCGGCCTCATCTCGCCAAATATCATCTCGCTATCACCAATCTCATCGACGCTAAATAACCTAGTAGTTGATACAGCGTCGTTAAATAACCAACTGAAATAAAAAGTATAGGTTACTGAATAGACTCCTGTCTCTCCAATCCACACTTATTTTCTTCAGGATGTCCATCAGTTTATTCCAATCCATATACACTTCTTTATTCTTCTTTAGGTATCTTTCGCCGATACATACTGTACATATATTGTACAATGAAATTTAAGAAGCCATGAAACTGCAATCTGCGGGAAACATACAATATCTTAAGAATTAAAGAAATAAAGAATATAAGAACAAACAATAAGGTAACATAAAGTTTTTGGTTACAAAGAAGACAAATTTGAAACCATGAAATATAGCTTATAAACCAACTAAGAATTAAAATGAATATTCTTCCTAAAAACGTCTTTTTTAACATTTGCACTTGCACACTGGTGAATATTGTGCAGGCTACAGTCAACTTCGAACAGACAAGAAAGAATAGTTCTCGTAAAATATCTTTACACAAAACACACGTTGTTCACCAGTGAATCGATCCACTACTCTTGATTTTCCTAGGTCACTTCTACCACTGGAAACTTGTCACAAACTCTCCACTATAATATGTCACGTTCTTCGAACAACAAAATCGCATTCCTTTCTGAGTCACATGTATATTAACACAGTCGGTTTGATTAACTTTATCTGCAACATCTTCCGCTCACTTCAATAATAGTTAAGTCTAAATCAGTAATACATACGTTGTAAATACCTCTTGGTATGCCTTTGTAAATTCATTTTTTTTTGTAAATAGAAAAAATAATATTAAGAAAACATACTCGAATCACGCACATGTACAAGAAACATATGCCACAAATTACAGTGTAAAGAGAAGACAGGGTTACTTAATGTATGGTGAGTAGTGTAAAGTCTTTAAGCCAGCTCTGGATTTGAAAACTGACAGAAATCCCATGGGAGAGCATCTTCCAGGCCAGCTCAGTGTTGCCGATTCATTTACATGCGCTGCTAGTTCAGACACGGAAGTTGATCGATCGTAGGTCTCAGGCACTTCCTGCAAGAAGGATATCTTAGTAAAGAAAAAGTGTTCGAATATGTAAAAGTCACACGTATTCCATAACAAAGGTATTTGTTCGCTGCTCCACATTTCCTGGCTGCTTTCATGAATCATGTCGGCGCATAGCCATAAAAATTGACATCGTCAACTGCAAGCAAAACTAGGAAATGTTTCTGCAATACCTTCACGGGAATATCAACCACAGAATGATGAGTTTCTTCTTTCGTGGAGGAACAACACAATACATCTTGATTACACAACTTTTAACACTATATCACTTCGGAAAACGTTTGTGTGTCTTTCACGTGTTAAATTTTATATTACCTCGTTGAAATATTTCAGCCTGCTATTGGTCATCTTCAGAACTGGTTGTTCTGGTCTTGTTTTTCCTGTGGGGGTGTGTTTGTGTGGTGTAATGTGGAGTCAAAGAGTGTGTGTGTGTGTGTTCTGAAATTGAGTTGTGTGTTCAGAATTCCATTTGGATCTGTTTTTGTGTGTCTGCATATATCGTATTGTTCTAGTGTGTTTAGTTTCTGGCATTTTGGTTGGATGTGTAGAATTTACACATCTGTGTTCATGTCTCTGTAGGTGTGGTTAGCATTTATGATGTCTTCCACATATGCAGAAGCGTTTTGAATTTTTGTTATGGCTGTGATGTGTTCTTTGTAACGTGTTTGAAATGATCTGCCTGTCTGTCCTATGTAGAAGTTGTTGTAGGTGTTACATTTGAGTTTGTATACGCCTGTACCACACAGGATGGAAGGCGTTATATGGTCAAATTTTACGAGTATTGCAGATGAATCCAGTGCATTCAACATGAACAAATTGTAGTCTCTCAGCTAAGAGTGAACTTATATTATTTAGCAAAGAATCACAATAATCAAAATGGGGCATTAGAAACGTCGGAATAAGATTCTTTTTTAGACTAAGTGGTAGAAATTCCTTCATGTGAAACAAGGAGTGAATTGTGTGTTACCTGAGTGTTCAAATTTAGATCGCTATCCACAAAAATATCAGGGATTTTAAATCTTTCACTGTATTAAAAAATAATCCCATTTAATATTATGGATAAGTGAAAGAAAAATAAATATATGAAGTCTTTTTTGTCCTGATTTTAATGGGAGATATTTTAAATTAGAAAGAACTTATGTATTGGTTGACATTTTTTTATCTTGTTAGGCCTAATTAACATTTTTAAATCCCGTAGGCCTACATTTTGTTGTAGGTTACATACATTAATCTATGGTTGGGATAATTTAATTTTATAAGGACTTCAAAGCATATTGTACTTCAGTAATAACCTGCACTTTATACCCAAATTCCTCCATCTATGGAGTAAATTGGGTATAGGTAAACTTAATATTATTATGATAACAAAGGCCAACATACTTGAAAATGCAGTAGAATCATCCTAGAAGGTCACACTGCTAACATATAAAAAAAAAATGACTGGAAAATTTTATCAAGGTAACAGACTATGGATATTTAAACTCAAAAAAAAAAAAATGTTATTTTGTACCGAAATTTCCCCAAGCCATCCTATACATGGTGTCCAAAAATTGAGTAAGGATTTTGTAAAAATTAGGGTTTTTATGCTTAGATGTATATGTTGGTGCAATGCAAGTGCATTGTTATGTACTGTTTACTGTGTAGTTGTTGTTGGGAGTCTGTGAATTGGCTTTGTAGCAACAGCTAAATATATATTCTGTCGTTATACGTAGGCCTAACTGAATCTGCATGATATTCACAGCATACCATAAATGGTGGTTATTGTGATTTGGAGGCTGGAGGTGTTATCATACTGTGGCATTCAGGAGAAATTTCATCACCGATTCCATAAAGCTGGATCCACAAAACAAAACAATTCATACGTTGGTGAACAAGTTTAATTTCACTGGGACAGTAGCAACAGATCCCGTCGTACATGAACGTCCATCAATCTCTGACCGCAACAGGTTTGTCACGGCGATTGAACATTATGCTTTTGACGATGTATCAGGTGTTGCTTTTCACACTGAAGAAGGATTCGTAACATTTAAATGTACTGCACCACCTGTATGACCAAGACTTGGCAGAGCTTGTGACTTCCTCGTGTGGGGATTTATCATGTTGGACATGTGTTCTCTAGAACCATTGCTGCACTATTGGAGCTCCGAAACCGCATTACACAAGTTGCTGCCGCCACAAAACAGACAATGCTCCAGTTCTAGTCTTTCACGCCGCTACCGACAGATGGGAGGTGTGTCACGAGATGACTGCTGCCTCTTATCACATATACAGGGTGTTTCCAGATTAGTGTTACAAACTTTCAGGGATGATGGGGAAGGGCACATGTATCAATGTGAGATAAGGAACCCTGGTCCGGAAATGACTGAGTCGAAAGTTATAAGCAAAAATAGTTTCGTGGAAATGAAATAATTTTATTCCTCTGTACACAATATTTATGTGTATTTATCTGTACATCTTACACATACTGTATTCATCTGACGTTGTTTACGTTTTCTACTTACAATATTCCATTCAGTGCGCTGTCTGAGGGATGGGGACAGGAAACTACACTAAAGCAATGCAGATGGCGTAATGTGCAGAGAGAGCATTTGGTGTACATAAACCATTGAGTTGACTACTTCATGCACTATATCGTAATGTATTAGGGAGCAAGGAAGGGAGGGGGTGAATGTCATCGTGTCGCTACAATAACAACAACTAGAGTACAGTTCCTGCAGCAAATTATCTTTACTATTCAGTAATTTCACTTTATAATATTGTGACAGCGACGTGAGATTCGAACTTACGACCAGCGTCCCGCAAGAGAGCAGATCGCGCGGGCTCCACGGGGCACTGAGGGACGGCGCGCGGCGGAGAGAAGAGAGGGGAAAGGGCCTACGCGGCGAGGGAGTTTGCGCGCGCATCTGGTGCTGGCAGAGAGGAGAAGGATCTGGATTATTCTCTGGAGTGCTATCTCTGGACACGCGTGGAACTTTCCAGGCTACGTCGCTGTGGTTATAAAAGAAGAAACGCAAGCGAACTTGAGCAGTTTTTCAGTTTATTCAGCCATTCAGTGAGTAAGCCAGAGCAAGCAAGCCAGTCCTGTGTACCGGAGTTCGACTCGAGTGTGCGTCCGCAACTGTGTCAGCATCCGAAGGCCTGAGTTCGTGTGCAGTGGACCGCAGTTGGAGGGACATGAGTTCGAGTACAGTGGACTGTCTCTGAAGGTCTGTGGTTCGAGATACTGTGAACTCGAGTGACTGAGCTAGAAGAACTGTGAACCGAGAACTGACAGTTCTGTGTTGTAAATAGTGCTTTGTAAATATTAGTTAAGATTAACAGTTCATTTTTGTTCGCAATAGTCAAAGTAAATTGTCATTTTCGTCGGTGGAGTGCTATAACGAATACTGTGTTGAGTGAAAATCCTATTGTTGACGAGAGCGTTTAAGGTGAATTGTAGAAAGGAATTATTGTTGAGATAATAAAGTAACATTGTTGTTTAGTTTAAAAAGTTACAATATTAAATAACCTATTGTTTATATTTAACATTTAATTACAACATACATAGTTCTGTGTTATATGATATTAATGTAGCTACATAAGAACAATATATTGTGTATAAATACAACAACATAGATATTTTACTTTGTACTGCTTTGCTCTTCTTCATGACTGCATTTGTTACAGTGCACAAAAATATACTTCATTAAGCTTTTCTGCTTTCAAGTCCTCAGACTGCAATAATCGCATTGATTTTCAAAACAGAGCTTTTCTGCTTTCATTTCGTTAGACCACAATAATCGCATCGATTTTTCAAGCAGAGTTTTTCTTCTTCCATTTCGTCAGACCACAATAATCGCATTCATTTTTTCAAATAGAGCTGCAATGGTAACATGATTTACTTTCTCTAGCTCTTCGGATGTCAATTTTGCCCACAACTTCAATTTGAAGTGCCCCAACAATAACATTAGCAACGGATCTGTTTGCAATACTGGGTGTTCATTTCAAAGTGTGTCATGACGTCACTGTTGTTAAGTCACCGATTTGAAGCGAGTTTCAGCTTATATGTCAGAGAAGTTGCCTATTATTCAAGGCGTTCTTCAATCTGAACTTGAGAACGTGTACGGTATAACTTGAACGTCGTAGCAACAGATGGAGGTCTGTACTGTCTGTGTGCTACCATAACCTCTTTCTAACTGTGTTTTGTGCCGGCAAGTCGTACGCAGGGTATTTGTTATCATCGGTTGCGTACCGTAACATTCCACAACACAAATCAAATACTCCGTGTCCATGTTGACCGTCGAAGTTAATGTCAACAAATACGTAAGTAATCGTCTTAACCCTCTCCCCATATCCCGACAGTACGTATTTCCAAACAGTTCACATTCCTGCCACTACCGGCGTTATCGTACACATCGGTACGTACTCTTCAGAATGAACGCCCTACTTGCTAGGCAACTTCTCTGCCTCCTAGGTAATACACCTTTGCGGAAGTGTAGGAATATTGAATTCTCTAGGCTCATCGGCTAGCCACATGACGGCATACAGCGAGCCATGATACACTTTGAACTGAACACCCAGTATTTGTCGTTTCGTCTATAGATACCCACAATTTTTCATCTTTTAAGGTTTCTCTAATTTCACGTAAGACATCTTCATAGCGTTTTGCTAAATACCCCGTACGCAGAGTAGATTGTCCTGACAGTGTTCTACTTGTATATTTTTGCAAAAATGATCTGACACATGAGTGTTTCAGTTTTTTGAATGGAATATTTGCCCTAACGAACATGTGGTCCAAGTCTTGGTTAAAACTCACATTCCATATTTGAACTCGTGGAAATAGCTTCGACTTTCTTCAAATTCAACAACTTAAAACGTTCCTTGTGTCTTTAGAGTTGTAGTGTTTTTGTACATGGAGCCTCTTGTTCCCCAGTAGATCGACTTTACATTCCATGCATGTAAGTTTTTCACCATCCGTGGAAAATTGCTGCGATCCGAACTCTGAACAAATAGCTGCAATTGTATATGCCGAGGCTTCTTTTTTTCCGCATATCGTAAACTAAGTTGTAATGTAAAGGCAAATAAATGCTTTGCACTTACGGTAAACACAAGTAGAACTAATTAGGACTGCGATAGGAAAAAAGTAAATACAGGAAATAGTGTAGAAGGACCAATAAAGTAGAATATGAAGAAGACAGGAAGTTCAAATACGCCAGTAAATGCACAGGTATTGAAAACTATTTAAGACAGCACATACAACATCCGAGAGCTCTGTGCCTACAATGACTGTACCTTGTAGGTAAGACCCCTTCCTCCACCTCGTGACGTAGTCAAAGCTCTCGGTATAGTAAACTTGTGTCCACTGATAACGTACCCCTCTGCTCTCTTTGGTAATGTGTAACGGACATGTCGGTCCTGAAATGCACATCTGTAGACAGCAGTGTATGTGTACAAGTTGCAGTGTCCAATCGATCAATCCTTGTGAAGTGGAGGAGTACACGAGAGCGGAATAAGCAGATTTGATTTTCGAATACGGATGAGCCAATTGGAACAGTAGACAAGCTCGCAGATTGTATCCATAAAAATACCCACGTAGGAGACATCTGGCCCATACCATCTTTCCACGACTGTTCCAAATGTTAAGGGAAGGAGGGCACGTGGTGCCAAATTACAATTCCATTTCCACACAACTATTTTTGCTTATAACTTTCGACTCAGTCATTTCCGGACCATGGTTCCTGATCTCAAATTGATACATGTGCCCTTCCCCATCGTCCCTGAAAGTTTGTAACACTAGTCCGGAAACATTCTGTATATCAGATTGGTCATTCTCATGTTATGAAAATGGTAAGACATAAAAGAGAACAATCATTAGGACCTCCACTGCCAAAAATGAATTTTTCATGGTAACGACCGCTAGATAGAAGTACTGCTGCAAGTTATTACTCGATGCAATTCTATCAGGGTTATAATATGACTTCCATTGCAGTCGCCTGATGGCAGTATAATGAAATTGATAAAAGATGTTTTGAAAGTACATTAGGTTAATCAATTTGTTAATATGTGATCAGGGATGCTGCACATATTGAAAGTAATATGCGACGATATGCAGTCCTGACATCATTACAAACATTAGAAGTACAATCACTCTTTCAACAGAAACTGTATTTAATTTTTGAATACCCGTATTATATCATAATTTAGTGATTTACTTAAGCATTTGTAATTATAAGAAGCACAAAGAAAGTCTTGTGAAACTATCGATTTTGAGGGTTCGTGAAAATATAAGCACATTTTCAGCAATTTTCATACCGAAACAGTGATTTTAGGATGTAGTCTACCGTGTTTTTTTCCTCTCTTGTTCTACGTAAGGATTTCTCCTATGCCATTGGATGGAGATTGTTTATATTCGGTATCTACGAGTCCACTGAGCAGTGAGTAACTCAATGAAGATGGAATATTTAACTAGTCTTCAGTTTAAATGAAAACGCACACAATGATTTCCATCTTCAAAAACTGTCAAGCAATTGGATGCACTTATGCAATATGGAACCAACCACCATTTTATGAATATCTGGATTTCTATTGCAAAATGTGTCTTAATGTCTATAGTTTCTTATACAAAATAGAACCAACTCTTATCTGTAACGTGCTGCCCTATAGAGAAATCTGAACCAACCACCAAAAACAGAATCCATAGTGCAGTGTTTTGCAATTTAGAACCAACTCCAAGCTGTCATTCCCATGTTTGTTTTGTGTTAATATAGGAGTTTGAATACAATTTTCTGCCAATAGGAGTGATATATTATATTATATTATATTATATTATATTATATTATATTATATTATATTATATTATATTATATTATATTATATTATATTATATTATATTATATTATTTTATATTATATTATATTATAGCAACAAGAGCAATGTTAATGTATCAAAGAAAGTTGTAGAACCGAAGATGTTTAGGTATCAAATATGTAACTGCAGAAGAAAATCCAATGAATTTTTATTTTAGTAGGTTATTTTACGACGCTTTATTAACAGCTTAGGTTATTTAGCGTCTGAATGAGATGAAGATGATTATGCCGGTGAAATGAGTCTAGGATGCAACACCGAAAGTTATCCAGCATTTGCTCATATTGGGTTGAGGGAAAACCCCGGAAAAACCTCAACCAGGTAACTTTCCCCGATCGGGAATCGAACCTGGGTCACCTGGTTTCGCGGCCAGACGCGCTAGCCGTTACTCCACAGGTGTGGACAGGATGATGTTGATGGAATCAATGGTCCCCTTGACTTCACCTTGGAATGATAAGTCAATGTATGAACAAATGCTAATGAATATATATTTTTTAAATTTTATTTGTAATCCCACAATTAGTGTTTCGGATGTTTGGTTTTCCAATAATAAAGTGTTAAACATGGATTTCAACTAGAATGTTGCCTCATCTCTCTCTCATTTGAATCACACAAGTAGGAACCAAGTGCCAATATCCATTTTTGCAATAAGCAAAATGCAACCAACTCAATGTTGCCCTTATACTCTGTGTGAGTCAAATACTGATGCGAGCTGCACCATTGATCTGAAAGAACATTTCAGAATGTTAATAATGCAATCATTACTTTCGTAATAGTAATGATGTAGAATTTTATTTGTAACGATTTGCTAAAACAGCTGTAGCTCAAAAGCTGTATTTTGGACTTGGTTCCATATTGCATAAGTGCATCCAATTTTCTTCCTCATTTTTTAGCTTAAGAATCAACAGCTCGCAACAGACATAACCATAAGATTATCCATTTGGTGCATAAATAACTATTTTCAACGCTTATAATATTTTATTCAGATTTTCTTCACACAAAACAGAAAAGCTGTAAGCAATGTTTCTGGTTTTAACTGATCTTTTATGTGTACAGCGTGTCTAACTATAGTTTTGGAAAATAAGCTATCATTCGAAATATGTTTAAAAAATCTAAACTGTTGCGAAATATCAAGAACGTATAAGAAATGAGAGTCATTTCATTGACTTTTTTTTAATTTCTGTGGAATGACTCCCGTCATTTTATAAAGAGAGTGAACTAAGTCCTTTATGTAACACAGATCTTCCCTAAACATCACCGAGATGGCCGTTGGGTGTCCTCCGACTGAACGTTTCCTTGTCCAGCACTGTGAACACACCCCAAATGCTAGCGAATATCGCTCTGAGGTCGTTTCCGTCTGGGGAAGAGAAGCAGTAAACGTGACTGGTCATCGCCAGTTCTCATCATTGACGCTCGTAACCGTACCATAAAGCCATATTCTTTTACGATAAGAAATGGCTTGAAATTGGGATAGGAGTGGGATATGGCAAAATGTTGACGGAATGGAATTTATACTGCTGAAGGAACGCGGCGTATTCCCAAAAATTGTTCATCCTCCAATCACATCCACTACAAGTGCGCCTCCACTCAACTCTGAGGATCGAACACGGTTTCTAGAAAAGAATGAATAAGTCCTGGGATCTGTTCTATCACCACTACTATTCACTATTTACGTAATTGACATCCCCTCGGCTCTACAGCACTGTAAGCATAACCTCTACGCAGACGATTTACAAATCTATATCCATACAACTCTTGACTCACTCAATGACGCAATACAAAATCTTAACGAGGACTTGAATCTATATCTGCATGGGCCAGAAAGTTTGGTTTGACTCTCAATGCAAGAAAATCACAAGCAATCCTATTGGGACATCAACGTCTATTATGCAATATTACTCCTGCTCTTCCAGTCAAGTTAAACGACACATAATCTCTTTTGCTTCCTGTGTTAAAAACCTTGGAGTTTATTTGATACGCATTTAAACTGGAATAACCAAATAACCCATATTATCAAAAAAGTGTTGTCCATACTACATTCCTTAAACACTATCACTCAAGAAAATACTAATGGAAAAAACTAGTAATGCCCCACTTCGATTATTATGATTTTCTATTGACTGATCTCAATGTCAACCAGTCGCAAAAATTACAACGTGTTCATAATTCTTGTGTTCGCTTCGTCTGCGATGTCCGTCGCGCTGACCACATTACCTCATCCTTCCAAACTCTAAACTGGCTACGGCTTAACGAACGTAGAAATTTTCATTCTCTTGTTCTCCTTTTGCAAGTCCTTCACACTTCTACACTTATCTACCTTGCCTTCCGTTTCAGTTACCTGTCATCATATCATAATCTCTCGACACGCACGCAAAATAGCCGCATAATAGCCATACCAACACATAAGACATCATCGTACTCATCATCATACACAATGTCGCTCTCGCGCTTGTGGAATACCCTACCCAGTGACGTCAGAGACTGTCGGAATTTAGTAGCGTTCAAAAGCAAACTTATTAAGCATTATCTTACTGCGTAGAGTAGGTTTAATTTTTACTTAATCAATAAAAGAAATGCTTCTCTCTTCATAACTTTTATAATAAACTGTCTAGTTTTTATTAATCAGTTAATCTTTTAGCACTTTGACTTTTATTGTATTTGTAAATTTAATATTAATTGTAATTATAATTGTAATTGTATTCTTAATATTGCAGTTGTAATCCACTGGTAGAGGGGAAGATATGGCCTAATGGCCTTATCTCTACCAAGGTAAAAATAAATAAATAAATAAATACAAAATAAATAAGTCCTAGCTGTAGCAGAGTTGGTTTAGATATGTTAACGTACAATTTCATTACGTTGTATTAAAGTAACGGGACACAAATTCAATGCACGAACACTGTGATATCCACGTGCCCTTGGCAAGTAAACAAAGCTCTCATAAGGCGTGCCCAAAAAAATTGCTGTGAATATTGTGACAACATGACAAGTAAGGAAATTTCCGGAAATAGAAGATCAACATTTACATTGCTGCCACACTTTTAACGTGAGAAAAGTAAGCACCTCTTCTTTACCTGTTACCGTTTCCTCAAACGACACACTAAATCAGAGATGTCAAAGCACCTGAATTACGTGCTCATATGGTACTACAAGCAATAGAAAATCAACAAGGTTCACTTTTTTAGGAAGATAAAGAACAATAATCGCTCTTAAAGAAAAATGTAGCACGGTTTCTTAACAGCACGCACTGCAGGCGTTTTGATCTCTATGCTCGAAATTTATTCAAACGACAAATAATCTAAATTGGAATTTTCAAGTTGAATGAATGAATGAATGAATGAATGAATGAATGAATGAATGAATGAATGAATGAATGAATGAATGAATGAAGCCACTATGTCCCATGAAGGGCTAGGGCAGGTATGCTCAAAATTGTAAAAGCTCCGATTACACGGATAATGCTGCACTGCATAACACACACTGTATACGGACTGGGCTCCGCAACTACCTTGCAGCACCGCCCGTGGTATCACTCTCATACTCTTGCAAATATGGATAATAAATTGAATTGGAAAAAGGAAAGAATATACACTGTAATGTTCAGTTATTACATTGTGTATTATATTTAATATACAGTAGTTATGATATATCATTATTATTATTATTATTATTATTATTATTATCATTATTATTATTATTATTATATCATAGATAATGTTGTTTTCATATTCCACCATACATTGCGGTCAGTTCAACATGTTCATTCTTTTCTGCAAGTAATCGGAAAACTATTTTCAACGAATTTACTCAATGCGCAACTGGCTCAAAAATGCTCATCTGTTAATCGGGATCTTTGTTTGGATTTAGCAACTTTCATTCTCTAAAATAATTCTTCGCACACATAAGTCGAGGCAAAGGTAGCTAACATAGTGGCAGCGAATAAGCTCATCGTGGGATATTTCGTTTTGTTAATTTTTTAATACTTCTATGCTTGTCAAGTCATATTCTCCGCATTTAGTTCCCAATTCTACGTTACTTTGTAAATCAATTAACTCGTCCTGGAACTGCACTCTCACGGATTGTACTAAATTAACAAAAAGATTAATGTCACTTTCCATACGTCTAAAATCACTAAATCTGTATTCTGTGAATTCAAATTTGAGTTATTCCAGTACACAGATATAATTAACTATATTTTGTTCAGACACCATACATCTGTTTACAAGTTCACCATTTGTGAAGGGTTTTAGTGCCTTAGCTAATTCCCAACACACTACATAACTTGCTCCTAAACATAAACTAATTTCCTCGACTCTCTTCAATGTTTGGCCTTTCATTAAGTGCTTTCAATTATTGAAACTGTAGTGCCTCTGAAAATTATTTTGTCATAACATGTATTTCTGTTGAAATAAAATCATCACAATAATAATAATAATAATAATAATAATAATAATAATAATAATAGTAACAATAATAATAACGTTGGTATATGAATACATATTACAGAAAACAGCTTCCCTGCCACTTCGGCATGTTCTGGATGGCAGAGTGTATAATGTCATTTTATGTTGCTCAGTAGTATTCCTGACAGTACCTTACAACATAATAAACACTTTACCGAACGCAAAACAATATAGTATATGTCGTTTGCTTACAGAAGGTTCTGACTCTGTCATTGTCCCGCACTGTTCGTACCTTACTAAGTACTTGAAGTGCCTTCCGCAGTCATCCGTCGAGCTTCGAACGAGGAACAGCACGCTCTACATTCGAAGGTTGTGATCACAGAACGTAATCGCGAGTCAGAGAATGAGCATACCTGGGCTAGGGCCTCCTACAGGAGGGGAAGCTCGGTTGGTGTGGTTCACATGATGAGCTATTTCACGTGAACAATATTTACACTCTCATTCACTATGTGAGATACACCAGAGTTTGTCAAATGTTAGTTCTATATGAGTTTGTTCACTATCTGTCTCCACTCGTTCCTGTTGCGGGCGATGGTTGACCAGTTCCCTCCCAGCTGCTGCTTGAATGTATCTGCACATCTTCTTCTTGGCCTGCCTTGTGTTCTCCTTCCTATGTACGGGTCCCACATGGTGGTTTCTCGCGCCCATCTGCCTTGTTGCTTCCTTGATACATGACCACCCCACTTCCACTTCGTTATGAGGGCTTTTTCTGTGATGTTCTCAGAAGCTGTAATTTTCTGCAGTGCCGTGTTGGAGACCTTGTCTTTCAGTGAAACGCCAACTATCTTCCTCGCCTTTTTCCTTTGGCTTATTTCGATGTTCGTCTTTTGCCTCTCTGTGAGGGCCCAGGTTTGGCAACCGTATGTTAGCACCGGGAATACACAGGAGTTAAGGGCCTCTAGTCTGAGTCTGCGGTTTATGGACCTGTCAAGGAGTATAAACTTTAGCGCCCAGAAGGCTTTCCAGGATTGTGTTATTCTCCTTTGTATTTCTTTTTCCATCCCTTGGTTAAGTGAGACAGTAGCTGTAATCGTCCACGTGTTCTATCTCTGTTCCTAGTACTGAGATTCAAGTTAAAGGAACGATAAAAAAAACTCTGTTCCTCCATTCACTGTTTGAGTCGCTTAAGAAACTTCTTGCCTCAACAACTATAACTTACCGTAGTACAAACCCTAGTAATGCCGCACTTCGATTATTGTGACGTTTTGTTAAGTGATCTAAATTCTGAACTGTCAGTCAAGTTACAGCGAGTTCAGAATATGTGCGTCAGATACGTGTGCAACAACCGACGATATGATCACACATCACTGTCGTTCGCAAGTCTTTCGTGGCTCCGACTTAAAGAACGCAGAACTTTACACTCTTTGTCTTTACTCTTCCGAATTCTGCACACCTCAACACCAAATTACCTTTCGTCTCGTTTCTCTTACCTATACTCTAACCACGACGTAAATACCAGATCATTTATCTGTGGCACGTTAAGTGTACCTCTTCATAGAACATCTTGTTATTCATCATCTTTTACAGTATTCACCTCGCGACAATGGAATTCCTTGTCACAAAGTATTAAGGGCTGCAAGACAATAAACATTTTTTTTTAATAGCTTAAAGGATAACCTTCTTAGCAATTCCTGGAGAGAGTCATCGGATTAATGGTGGGCGCTAGAGGAACCATAACAAAACAATTCGTGTCATTCTGTCATAAATTTGGAGTCCCAACAACAACAACAATTAAGGAAATTTCTATTACAGCTTTGAAGGGTTCTCTGCAGATTTTACGGCGACATTTGTATTTCAATTCAAATTACAGTTGAATTTTCTCAGTCTATTTTTTTATCTGTATTTTTCTAAATTTTAATTATGTGAAATATTATCTATTCCAAATTTTAGTTTCTTGTAAACAAATTTCTTGTAAGACATTTTTAGTCATTTTAAATGTTATTGTTTAACAATTCTTTGTCTTTGGCAACCTTACGAAGTTGAGGAAGATTGAATTATTATTATTATTATTATTATTATTATTATTATTATTATTATTATTATTATTATTATTATTATTATTATTACTGATTTAGCGGTCACTGACTATATGATAACTTCTTTCTTTAGACATGCATCCTAATAGAGCTGTATTTTCAAAATTGTCTCTCAATAATTTCTTCCTGTTATCTAACATTACTTGAAATATATGAACATTCTATGTATTTTTGTTTAATTCCGCTACATAGTTTGTATTTCAGTGTTCAATTAATAGTTCATAGTGTTTTACTGTTTAATTCATAAGTAACTCTTGTATACACGTAACTTTTATCCAAATCAAATTGTTGTGTTCTTTGTATCTTCTAAGTGGTCTTAACTCTGCCAGCTAAAATAAATTATTATTATTATTATTATTATTATTATTATTATTATTATTATTAAATATTATTAATTAGCTCTAATGTTATGTCTATTTACTGAAAAATAATCATTTATTGCCGAGTTTAGGATATACAAACCACATACGTAGCACAGACGTAGATGCGTTTTTCTGATGATTCTGAACTTAGTTCGGGAGTGGATTTGATACCTGTTGGGCCCATTATGTATTAGGTTTTCTTTCGAGATTTTAACCAACTGCAAGGCAATTATCAGGTAATGCCATGACAAATTCTCTTACATATGTTGCAAAATGAATTCCATTTCCCTGTCATCAATTCCATCATCGCTATATAATCTGGTAACTTATTTTATACAGCTGCTGTAAATAAGAATCTCATGTGAAAAAAGTTATGCACAATAAGGCGTAAAGTAAGATAGTTATCCTCCCATATTTACAAATAAAAAAGGAGAGTAGAGAAATGTAAATGTTTTAATTGCCAAGTGCTCGGAATTGGAACACGAAATATGAATGTTTTAGTTCCCAAGTGCTCTGAATTGGAACACTATTAGTTATTTTCCTTCCATAATATTAGTTGGGGGGGGCAAGGGCTAATTGGAATTTCCCGGTCACTGATCGCGTCAAAAACACTGCTAGAACTGATATTTAATTCTTGCGGTGATTTTCGGTGAAGTCCGGAGGGCCTAATTAGTCAAATCCACTCTCCTCACCTCCACGCTGGGTCCCCCTGGGGTGGTTTAAAGATGCGAAAGAGAGAGTGGTGTGTGGAAAGCAACGAGAAACTACCGCAATATGGCCAAGGAAGCTTTTAATAGAAAAAGGAGCATCATCTGCGTATCTCTCGAAACAAAAAAGGAAGAGATTAGTGAAGTGTTTTGTATGGAGTGTAGCATTGTACGAGATAGAAACATGGACATTACGACGAAGTGAAGAGAAGAGAACAGAAGCATTTGAAATGTGGATATGGAGAAGAATGGAGCATGTGAAGTGAGCAGACAGATAATAAGAAATGAAGCTGTGTTGGAAAGAGTGGGTGAAGAAGAATGATGCTGAATGTGATCAGGAAGAGGAAAATGAATTAATTGGGTCACTGGCTGAGAAGAAACTGGGAGAAATGGTGAACGGGAGAAGAGTTCGGGGTAGAAGAAGATATCAAATGATAGACGACATTAAGATATATGGATGATATGACGAAACAAAGAGGAAGGCAGAAAATAGGAAAGACTGGAGAAAGCTGGGTTTGCAGTGAAAGATCTGCCCTTGGGCAGAACTCTAAATGAATGAAATGAATATGCGTTACTGCTGGTGATTATCAACAGTAATCTCACTACTGGTTTTGATTTATCTAGAGAAAATCAAAACTCGAGTGGGATTTAATTGACCATTACACGATTAGAAGAAAGTATGTAAAGATTAGAAGTAACGAAGTACTCCAATACAATAAAATAATGACTTACGAAAATACAACTGTCATCAAATTTGTACCATCTCAACATTATACATATTACGCTAGTAGATGGCAGTAGTGTGTTATTATTAGCTATTTTCTTGGTATCAGTTGTGCCAACTATGGAATCTTCATTGAAGGTTACTGATCAAGAAGGCTTTGTTGATTCAGTTTCATTTTTATTTAAACAGTTTCATTCCACTTCAATTATCCCGATCCCAGTAATCAACGTCACTTGACAGATGATTTTCAATAAATCTTAGTATTAAACAATCTCTGATACGTGACTATTCATAATATCATATAGCAGAAGCTATAACAAACATAACCTAAATAATACAAACGAGTGTTAGAAAAGTTTTAATTAGGGATAATGAAATAAACAAGAAACGTTTTAATTAACGAGTATGAAATAAAGAATAAACTTGAATAATTTTAAAAGAAACAATTATTGAAAGTACAATTTTCAAATTTGACTTGATGTTATATTGGACGTGTGCGTGAAAGAAGTGAACTCGTTGATGTACATGGTGTATCCCTCAAATTATTCAGGTTTTCCGAATGGTGCTCTTCGTTTATTTGTAAATAGGGTTTCAAGGAAGATGCATAGCTAGTGATCTTTATTAATTCTTGTTCTTGAATGCCAATCCGAGTCATATTTGAAAGTGCTGTGCATCGACTGGAGTGGTTTGTAATTTTCTCTTTTTTGACGTCCAGACCAGTGCAGTTTAAAATGTTGGCAAACAAAGAAACAAATGCTAGGGTAGTGATAAAAATAAACAAATGCTAGGGACGCGATAAAATTGAACAAATGCTAGGGACGCAATAAAATTGTGCGATAAGCAGCCATGATTGGTTGAAAGACGTCCTTTCGTACCGTTTTATTGGTCAATAGTCGTGTGACGCAGTAAAAGTGTAATAGTCTCGTTAACATATCGAATCTTCCTCGTATCTCTGAAAACGTGTGTGAATAATGATTTATTTACTTATATAAATTTGTAGCTTTTCCTATATTACTAGTTTCACGCCATGAATTGAGGCTGGTGTAATTATTCTGAAAGAGAAGTTATATTCAGAGCCCAATGCATTAGTCTGCGAATTTATTACATGGGAAAATACGCTTCAGTGACAGCTGAATAGGAAATACGCACTTAAGAAGAAAGTCTAGACAATGGATGGCTTCAGTTTAGGTTTTAATTCCACTTTAATGAAACGAGCTTGTAATGTACTCCCAGCTTCTTCTGTTTTATACGTCATCTGCTTCTCTCATACTTATTATCATTCCTTTTTTAAATCTTTGCAAAGAATTACTTACGCCAGTCGTGTGAGCGTGCGATTAGCGGTTTCCTGAAGGGAGACTGTCATTCATTTTTCTTGCTTTGTAAGAATGACATACATCCCCACGTCCATCATAATTATTCTTACTGCATTAGGCATTTATGGCCTGCTGTATTATATTGTTCACTCCAAACTTCTCAGAGAAAATCTCTCCTTGTTTATATTCGTCTGGAATCTTTATACATATTCACTATTAGCATATGTATTACAATACGACTCCAATAAAATTCTGTGAATGGCTGTAAGCATATCGTGGCTTAGTAAACAATGATGATGCCAGTTTTGTTAGGCACTGGGACCGAACACATCATAGAAAGTACGAGATATCTGTCAAGGGGAGTCTTTAAACATGCAGAAAAAACTAAGTTATTTGTCGAATTGAATGTGGCGAAAAATTTAAACCTGTGCTGTTGAGCGATCAAAATATTTAATCGATTAACTACTTGAATTTAATCGATTAATGGAGTTTTGATCGAGTTGAAAAAATATTTTAATGTACTCTAATACACAATTATTGTTAAATTTAACTTGTGTTCTGTGATAAGCGTAAGTATTAAATGTTGTATATCTGTATATATTGTATCGTTATTTTACAAAACAAATATTTTAATTACTAACATTTTTTTATTATGAGGCTTATAATTGAAGAGTCTACTGCAAGAATGATGGATGTCACTTTCTTGTCTAAAATGAACCAAGACTGTCAATGCATAGCTTAAGGCATATAGAATGTACATACAGAGTTATATGGCATTAACACTGATAGTCATTGTCCAGTAATGATCGCAAAATCACAGTTAAGCTTTGAGCGCTAAGCATTTCAAACTTTCAATTGCTTCTCCTGCAAAATGTATTCCGAATGACATCCATCATTCTTGCAGTGGACTCTTCAATTTATTGTGTTAATTTCTCCGGGAATTTTTGAGACAAACAAATAACAAAAAGTATGAAGACTCACCTAGTTAATACTGCTTCATCCATGATTTTAAACATGTGAGTGCATTCACATGCTCCGAATTAAGTGCCGCTCTATGTTTATTAACAATGTTTCCTGCATCATTAAACATCAAAAAACTTCTTTTTTCTGTCAAGGACTTCTCCACGATCGTTCAATTTAAATCCAAACGTTTCAAATGAGTTTACCTCTCAAATTCTCATATGACATAATGGAGTTGACACTTTTCCTAACCCACAGAAAACTGATTTCTTTTTCTTTATCAAACTAGACACACAACCTTCATATACAAACTCAGTACAGAAACTGCAACTGCAAAACTACAGCGGTCGAAACAGAAGACTGACCCCTATTGTAATTGAATTACCAGAGTTTGCCCTCACTTGCACACAGTGTAGACATGTCTATTTTATAAGGGATGAGGAGAGACGAATCCCAGAAAGGTATGTATTTCATATGCTGACAACAAGGTCGAAATTTTCTTGGAAAGCCATAAAACTTGATGAGGGTTTCGGATTGTGTTTCAGCTCTCAATAGGTCATTGTCCTCATATCTCCATCTCTTTCTGAAATGTTTGTGCAAAGATTTTCCCTACGCTACGTGGTTTATAGTTAGAAAATAACAGTACTATTGTGCTTTAAAGCAAGCATTTCCCGAGAGTCAGTATTAACAAAATATTAAATAACATCAACTACAACCGATTAATTTTAATCGATCCGATTATTCGATTAAATATTTTTGATCGATTAATCTTACAACATAAATTGATCGATTAATCGATTAAATCCCACAACACTACTTTGAACGTATCGCAAGTAATTAGTACAAAATTAATACTCTCACTTGATTTAGAATATCGCTATCTTCTGGGCTAAATTTCCACTGAAACTCTAAAGACAAGCTCGAATAAATTACTTACATATGAAGTCGAAAGGGCGACTTCTGAATTAAGAAGACTTACCTAAAATCCACCAGTCATTATACTGTAGGCGCCACTCTTATCAGAGCCGTTTGTAAAATGCTATTATTTATTGTCCTTTAAGAGCAGTGTAACACTATACGGGTAAGTTTGTTAGAAAATCTTTCAGTCCTAAAAATATTACTGCTCATAAAAAATAAAGCTGTATACGTCCTATATATGAATATGTAATTTGTGTTTAGTACTAAAGAAAATCGATGGTATTGAACATCAGTGTCGTATATTCGTGTATACAAAAAAAAATAATTTTACAGGAGAGCGAAGAAACATTTTAACATTATCTTGATAAGGAACAGATGTCTGACATACTAGGGTATTTAAATTTCTTCTTATGAAGTTAAGTTCAACTTAGGGTCCGTCTAAGCTTATCTGTTTGGAACAATTAACTAGAAGTTACCTGTACACATTTTATTTAATGAATGATTTAACATTTTCGCCTGACTCAACTCAGTCATCTTCAGAGATTATGGCAATAAATACATAAATACAACTGTTTAAATATTAATGTACATGTGTGTGGTCCAATGCATTGCGAAACACTGTTAAAATTAAACAAAGTGCAAGCATCTGTTGTGAGTCAATACAAATGTAAAATCTAAAACATCGATAAAATATGATGCATGTATAAACTGTTATATAAGAAAAATATTAAAATAGAGTAGAAACTGTGATGTGTTGAACAGTCTATGACAGCTGAAAATTCATAGAAATTCAATGTAGTTACTTGTAGGGTAAGGTTGCCTAATTCCGTGACATATTTAATAAAGTTTATATTTATGCCAAAATTGTAAAAAAGAAATTGAAATAACACCTAAATAACGTTATTTGGACCTTTACCTACAGTTTTTACAACATTCAGTGTCAACAGTTTTACAAGTTTGATATATAATATATGATTCTTCATTGTTATACAGTGGCTCCTAAATCCGTGACAGGGATCCAAATTCCGTGATAGTGGTTTCCTAATTCCGTGATACTAAACTAATCCTCATTAACTGCTCAGAAAACAAACGTATACTTGGAAAAAAATATTAAAGGCATGGTATATTGTTTTAACATGGATTAAGTAAGAAATTACAAAATAGAAAAAGTGTCTAAGTGAAAAATCTCATAGAAAATATTTGTGTAACTACAGGAATACACATTACATATTAATATATAATAAACAATATAAACTCAAAGTTAAATTAAATACAAAATTAAATTTGAATAAATTGAATTATAACACAATTATTTCTCATTATTTATATTCCTAACAATAGCAGTTCACACCTCTGGAGTAACAGTTAGCACGTTTGGCCACGAAACCAGGTGGCCCAGGTTAGATTCCCGGTCGGGGCAAGTTACCTGGTTGAGGTTATTCCCGGGGTTTTCCTTCAACCCTATATGAGCAAATGCTGGGTAACTTTCGGTGTTGGACTCCGGAATCATTTCACCGGCATTATCACATTCATCTCATTCAGACGCTAAATAACCAAAGATGTTGATAAAGCGTCGTAAAATAACCTACTAAAAACAACAGTAGTAATTAAGTCAAATATACGTTCTATTATTTTAATAGAATTATATTTGACGTTCTCTATAACTTAGTTCTATTATTATTTCCACGAACTATTTTCTTTCACAGACATTAATTTTCACAATTTAGCGTTGGCATCACTGGTCGAGTGAGCCAAGAAGGAGAAATATGAAAATAGATCCGAAAATGGGAAAGCTCATGTAGCATTGTTATTGTCTCACAGTGTTTAAATAATCACATACATTGATCAAGCTGACTATAATCTACAGTAATATATCATTTTTATAATGCTATATTAATTCTAACCCCAAATATAAAATGTTTCTTCAGGAGCGGCCACAAGTGAAAGAAAAACTTGCTGTCAACCACCTTTCACTGAAGAAAAGATTCTACAGTCGACTGCTTCTATTCAGATGGCGGGTAGTCAATAGAATTGAAAAGAAGACATCTCCTGGCATCTGTTACTTACTTACTTACAAATGGCTTTCAAGGAACCCGAAGGTTCATTGCCGCCCTCACATAAGCCCGCCATCGGTCCCTATCCTGTGCAAGATTCATCCAGTCTCTATCATCATATCCCACCTCCCTCAAATCCATTTTAATATTATCCTCCCATATACGTCTCAGCCTCCCCAAAGGTCTTTTTCCCTCCGGTCTCCCAACTAACACTCTATATGCATTTCTGGATTCGCCCATACGTGCTACATGCCCTCCCCATCTCAAACGTATGGATTTAATGTTCCTAATTATGTCAGGCGAAGAATACAATGCGTGCAGTTCTGTGTTGTGTAACCTTCTCCATTCTCCTGTAACTTCATCCCTCTTAGCCCCAAATATTTTCCTAAGCACCTTATTCTCAAACACCCCCAAATCTCTTTTCCTCTCTCTAAGTGAGAGTCCAAGTTTCACAAACATACAGAACAACCGGTAATATAACTGTTTTATAAATTCTAACTTTCAGATTTTTTGGCAGCAGACTAGATGATAAAAGCTTCTCAACCGAATAATAACACGCATTTCCCATATTTATTCTGCGTTTAATTTCCTCCCGAGTGTTATTTATATTTGTTACTGTTGCTCCAAGGTATTTGAATTTTTCTACCCCTTCGAAGGATAAATCTCCAAATTTTATATTTCCATTTCGTACAATATTCTGGTCACAAGACATAATCATATGCTTTGTCTTTTCGGGATTTACTTCCAAACCGATCGCTTTACTTGCTTCCAGTAAAATTTCTGTTTTTTCCCTAATCGTTTGTGGATTTTCTCCTAACATATTCACGTCATCCGCATAGACAAGAAGCTGATGTAACCCGTTCAATTCCAACCCTGCCTGTTATCCTGAACTTTCCAAATGGCATATTCTAAAGCGAAGTTAAAAAGTAAAGGTGATAGTGCATCTCCCTGCTTTAGCCCGCAGTGAATTGGAAAAGCATCAGTTAGAATCTGACCCATACGGACTCTGCTATATGTTTCACTGAGACACATTTTAATTAATCGAACTAATTTCTTGGGAATACCAAATTAAATAAGAATATCATATAATACTTCCCTCTTAACCGAGTCATATGGCTTTCAGGTATTTCAAAAACTTAAAAGTCAAAGACCACAATCCCACGGCAGTGAATTGAAATTTTATCACGGGATTAGGGGTATCACGGAATTAGGCACATTAATTATCTTACAATGTTTGCTGTTGCAGTTGTGGTCAGTCTTCGTGTCTTTGAACGCCATTGTACTACAGAAGTCTCAAAATATCTTTATTCGCTTAGAAATTTAACAGGATATATCCTCGTCCTCTGCTAAGATGATGCCAGCCAGTTTACGAAGTTACAACTCGACCACTAATTGGCGTCTATACTGACATTCCCACTCCGTTATAAGAATGAAACTTTTAAACTCAATTTTGAAGGATTTTGCAGGCTAGAATGAGACGCATGTGGGAAGCTTTGAGCGACCCGCTGTAGTAAATGTCACACTAGTCTGGCGTCGGAGCCAGGACTCTGCAGTGCTCTTTAACCTCACTTGGGCGCTACATTTAATTACGTCGGATCAGTGAGCCGCGTGGTGGTGGTGGTGGCGGCGTAATTGTGGCCGATGTCAGTGCTGCTGCGTTGGAGCGTTTGATCGTAGCGACGTGCATGTACTAGATTGACTTTAATAGATTCCATCCAGTCGCCCCCAACCTCAAGCACAGTAAGAGAACGCAGTGTGCATTGCAACAGGAATTTCTTGATTGTGTAAATTAACAATCAATTATTATGGTTGGTGACTGGCTTTCTATGCCGAGCACTAGACAACTATATCGAGATTCCACTCTGTTAATATGTACTTAATTGCAATGAAATTTCAATTAGTGTACCTTGGCAACATCCGTTGCACGTGCAAGGGTATGAGTCAGAAATAAATTTAGTGTTGTGGGGATTTAATCGATTAATCGATCAATTTCTGTTGTAAGGTTAATCGATCAAAATACACTGCCCAAAACAATTAGAGGAACACTATGATTTATTTAAATATTTTTTATTGGATAAAGATACAGACATGAAATTAATAAAGCATGTTATCTATGATTATTTATGGCCACATTTATCTCCATCTCAACAAACAACTTTTTAAAACAGTACACTATATATGAAATTGAATCTTGTCCTTACTTATCAAACTTAAACACCCTTTATAAAGATCTAGTATCGTGTATGGCCTTCACGACATTCGATGACAGCTTGGCACCTTCGTGGCATGCTTCCTATGAGTTTCTGTATTTCCTCTTGTGGGATATTCTCCCATTCCTCCTTTAGAGCAAATACAAGTTCCTGCAGGGTTTGTGGAGCTTGATGTCGGTTCCTGACTTTCCTATCCATAACGTCCCACTAGTGTTCAGTAGCGATGAGATCCGGGATGATCGCTGGCCACACCATTACCTCAGTTTCATTCTCTCTTAGGAAATCCCTGGTGACATCCTCAGAATGTGTCCGGACATTATCCTGAACAAACAGAAATCCAGGGCCTATTCCAATGGCAGCAGGTACTAGATGCTCTTCTAAAACGTCCTCGATATACCGGACAGTATTCAGTTCCTGGGGAACAATTACGAGATCCGTATGAGTGTTGTACATAATTCCGGCCGACACCATTATGTAACCTCCACCGAATCTATCAATTTCCAGTGCAGCTCCTACAGAAAATCTTTCCCCTAGCCGTCCCCACACCCTTAAACGATCATCACAAAGTGTAAGACGATATCTGGATTCGTCCGAGAAGAGCACAAACTGCCACCGGTTCAGGTTCCAATCCGCATGGTTTTCAGCAAACGTAAGTCTTCTTGCCTTATGCTCATTTGTCAAACGCTGTTTTAACAGGCATTTTTGGACGAATATTCTCTTTCCTTAGTCTGTTCCTCACCGTTTGGTATGAAACCCGGGTTTCGAAAACCATATAGAGGTCATTCTGCAGGTCTCTTGTGGTTTTTGTACGCTGTCGAAGAAGCAGATAGGACAGTGTATCTGTCGTCCTGGGGGGTTGTTTTACACTTACGCCCCTGGCCAGGTCTTCTACAATACTGACCTGTCTCTCTGTGCCTGTTGCGTAACCTGGACACCACGGAAGGAGAAATCTCAAGCTCTTTAGCCACTTGTTTGAGTGATTGAGACCTTGTCGTAAAAGAAGTAGTGCATGAGACACAATTAAAATGCCTCATTTTGTCAGAGACTTTAATAAACAAGACAGTAATCAGTATTTGTCACTATAGCAACGTCAGAAAGTTTACCAATTAGAAGTTGTCATTGCCTTCCGAAATCAGAGATTTCTCCATATTTGTTATTTCACGTAATTACTCTGTATTTAGGCCATGGATTTTAAAAATTTGTATCCATAGATTAAATTAATGTTCCAATTTACATATTGTCCAATTTTCAGCATCACAGCTTCAAAAAACACTAACTTATTCAATTTATTACACGTGTTCCTCTAATTGTTTTGAGCAGTGTATTTAATCGAATAATCGAGTCGATTAAAATTAATCGGGTGTAGTTGATATTAATTAATATTTTGTTAATAAAAACGCATACTAAAAGTTTCGACAATATTTCTCTCTCGGAAATTGCTTACTTAAAAGCAGAATAGTAGTTATTTTCTAACTGTAAACCAGGTAGCGTAGGGAAAATCTTTGCACAAATACTTCAGAAAGAGATGGAGATATGAGGACAGTGATCTAGTCTACCTCTATTGAAAGACGAAACACAATGCGAAACTCTTATTAAGTTTTATGATTTTCCAAGAAAAGTTCCATCGTGTTCTCAGCTCATCTTCCTAGCATATGAAATACATACTTTTCTGGGATTCGTTCCTCTCGTCACTTATAAAATAGACATGTCTACACTATGTGCAAGTGAGAGCGTAACTACCTTCTTCTCTGTCAAAAATCTGGTAATTAGATTACAGTAGGCGCCAGTCTTCTGTTTCGACCGCTGTAGTTTTGCAGTTGCAGTTTCGGTACTGAGTTTGTATAATATGAAGGTTGTGTGTTTAGTTTAATAAAGAAAAAAAAATCAGTTTTCTATGGGTTATGAAAAGTTTAACTCCATTACGTCATATGAGAATTTGAGAGTTAAAGTCGGTGAAACGTTTGGATTTAAATTGAACGATCGTGGAGAAGTGCTTGACAGAAAAAAAATTTTCTTCATGTTTAGTGATGCAGGAAACATTGTTACTAAACGTAGAGCGGCACTTAATTCGGAGCATGTGAATGCACTCACATGTTTAAAATCATGAATGATGCAGTATTAACTAGGTGAGTCTTCATACTTTTTTATTTATTTTTGTCTCAAAAATTCCCGGAGAAATTGACACAATAAATTATAAGCCTCATAATAAATATTTTAGTAAGTAATTAAAATAGTTGTTTTGTAATATAACGATACAATATGTACATACAGGGACATCATTTTATTTTTACTTCAATTTTTATTGTACCTGCGTTTCTAAATGTACTTGACTACCACCCCTTTCACTAATGTCCTTGCTAACGTCAGTCACACGAACTTACGGCCGCTGTTGCTAGCAGTGAAATAAACAGTACAGAGTACAGTGTGTTCCAGAAATATGTTGCATTTTCTATAGAAGAAAAAGCTTATATTATTGAAGTTTATTTTCACACAGGTCTGGTGTGTAGCATAACTGAATTTATCTGTGTGGACTGAGCACAAGTGAAGATTAGAGTTACCGGTACCGAAAGTACGGTACCCTATAATATGGTACGGTACTTAACAGCATTATTTAAACAAGAGTTTTGTTTTACTGTTTGTAAGTATGAAGGACGATGATGGAAATTGGAATTACAATATAACCGAATGTGAACAACAGTTTTTTTTCACAATTTCCTGGTTATATCATTACGGAAAATTTTCATAGAAATGTCATTAATCTGGTAGATAAATTTAGAGCAACAAAGTGTACAGAAAGGAAGAAAAGTGTAAGATGGCCATCAAAGGTGACAGAAGATGCTATAGAAAGGATGCAGCGAGGTCCTAATAAGTCGGTCAAGAAGTTAGCTGTAGAAATTGGGGTTTCTTACGGAAGTGCTCACAAAATTCGCAGGAATAAATTAGGTTAGTAATATGCAGAATAAAGTAGATATTACATAATGTATATAACCACCTGAAGGCTTGAGTTTGTGAAAAAAAATTGTTACTATTCTACTGTTTTTTATAAAATACTGTAAAGTAATGACCAAACTGAAAATCGTAATACTATATTTCCCTGTAACATTAATGGATACACTACTTTTCTCTCCTCCTATAGCTAGTAAAATGATTTGTTTACATATTGCACTAGCAACTCCAAACTCCTGCAATGGAAGGGGGTAACAGTGTTTCCGAGTATAGCCAGGTTAATGTTAAAAATGTTAGTAAAAATAAAGTGATGTCCCTGTATAAAACATTTAATACTTATGCTTATCACAGAACACAAGTTAAATTTAAAAATAATTGTATATTGCAGTACATTAAAACATTTTTTCAACTCGATCAACACTCGATTAATCTATTGATTAATCGATGAAATTCAAATAGTTAATTGATTAAATATTTTGATCGATCAACAGCACTAGAAATAATTAAAATGGTTTCTTTAAACTCTTCTGTGATCAATAATGTTTATAATCGTTATTTTGTAGAAGATATTTATTCCGAAGATTTGAGAATAGTGCCTTTTTCCATCTTTAGCCATGGCCAGAGTAAGTGCAGTAAATGTACAAGACGGATTCACCTGTCAATTGAGCGCCTTAAGATCAACGGACAAGACATACATATACCTCTCTCAAATTAAGGCGTAGTTTTGCGTCTCACGTAAAATCTGCGTTTATATTTGCAGTTTGGTATTGTTTCACTCCCTTGTTCCATGAAATATTGCTTGTAATTGCCCTACTGGTATTCATTTCCTCATCACAAGTTATGGAGAGAGGATTTCTTGGAAATTGACTTTCACAAAACTACGATACTCTCCCTTGTTCTCCTTGTATTCCTGATTATCTCCTTGTCTTCCACTTGTTCGTCTTGTCTTACCCTTCTTCTTCTCTTACCTGCATCTTTTCTTCCCCTTGTTCTCCTTGTCTTTCGTTATTTTTCTTCCAGTGATAATATTAACTGACTCGGGGAACACATTGGCAATGTTGTCAAAGCTTTAGTGACACACGAGGAATATTCGAACCTGTACGATTGTCTATGAATAAACGTGCTGATGTCTGCCTTATCATGAACAGTGGTCATGTTGAGTACAAGTTAAACGCTGTCCTACTCCAGTGCATATCAGATATTCTGTTACCCAAGAATACCTGTACTGACGAAATATAATGAAACCCTATAGATCTCGTAACTAGCTGATTTCCGGACCAATGTTCATTAGAACGTTTTGCTTCGTTTCATTCTCCTCTACTCATCCTTTCAGTTTGTACCTATGATTATGAAAGATTCTGTATAATATTGATTAGTTTTGTGATAAGTTGATGATGACAGAAGCATTAGTCGATGTGCAAGAGGATGCAAAGATTGAAAAAGTACAAAAACATTCTCACGTTTAATTTTTTCAACAGTAATCTCACTAGACGTTTTGATTTATCTAGAGAAAATCAAAACTCGAGTGGGATTTAATTGACTAGAAGAAAGTATATAAAGATTAGAAGTAACGAAGTACTCCAATACAATAAAATATTAATTGACTTACGAAAATACAACTGTCTTCAAATGTATTATTGTGCCATCTCAACATTACAAATATTACGCTAGATGCATGCCAGATGGCAGTAGTGAGCAATGCCTTCTCGTCGAGAAGTTCTCGATCTATTATACACGATGGCAATGTTACTAGTCAAGAAGGCTTTGTTGATTCAGTTTCATTTTTATTAATTATTTATTTTTATTTATTTATTTCAAATATACAGAATAAAGAAATATAATTACAAACCAAATAAAGAGAAATACAAATAAAATAATACAAGCAATATAAAAAGAAGATACAGAAGTATTAACAAAATTTGAGACCGAATGAGCAGCGCTCGTGCTCGGTCGCAGTTCAGATATAATATTAAAATAAAAAAAATAATAATATAAATAAATAAGTAAAATATAATTACAGCGGCAATGGAATTATATAATATAATATTAACACTAGAGAAGAATAATATTGCACGTGAAAAGTAGGACTAATATATATTTCAAAATTATAGAACACAAAAATAATATAGGTTAATTAATTCATACACATAGGCTTTAAATTTATTTAATCAAATTGAAGATATTAACACGTTTCTAATTTTCTTGTTATATGTTAGTGGGTTACATGTTAGAAGATCTGGGTGTAATTTAGTTTAAGCATTGTACAACCGAGGGCCAAAATTAATGCTATGCTTTAGACCAGCAGATGTGAGACACTTAGGTTCTACTAATGTTGAATTAATATTTCGTCTTGTGTCATAATTCTGTGTCTGTAATACAAACTTATAACGATTTTTATGATAAAATTTTAACAACGTATACTTATAAATTTGTTCAATATTAAATACATTAAATTCAGAATAAATTAATTTAGTTGGATAATCGAAGCGTTTCTTCAAACAAATTTTAATTATTCGTTTTTGTAGTAAATTTAACGGACTAAGATTAATTTTTGTACTTCCACCCCAAACAATTATACCATATTGAATGATAGACTGAATAATGGCCAAATAAACATTTCGTAGAACTCTAATAGGTAAGTAGCATCGAAGATTAACGAATTTATAAATTGTTTTACGAAGCCTCTTACATAGATAAGTAATGTGATGAGGCCATTTTAAATTCTGATCAATAATGATACCGAGATATTTGACATACGTGGCTTCTTTCAAAGGTGGACATTTACAACTTTTGGGATCTAAACAATTTTCACTGTGTATTATTAGTCTATATTTATCGCTAAATTTTAAATTTTGAACACTGGCAGCTGTTAACGAAAAAGGAACTAAAGTTGATTTAGATATATTTAAAGAAAGGAAGTTGGAATTAAGCCATTTATTAACAATGTTAGCACCTATATTAGCATTTCTATATGCTTCCTGCCAAGAAAAACCACTGAAAATAACTACTGTATCATCCGCATATGAATATATAGATCATTAAAATGCAACATTCCACTTCAATTATCCGAATCCCAGTAATCAACGTCACTTGAAAGATGATTTTCAATAAATCTTAATATTAAACAATCTCTGATACGTGACTATCCATAATATCATATAGCAGAAGCTGTAACATTACCTAACTAATATACACAAGTGTTAGAAAAGTTTTAATTAACGACGATGACATAAAAAATAAACATGAATAATTTTAAAGGGAATAATTATTGAATGTACAATTTTCAAATTTGAATGTGGTTGGTGGTTCAATTGATGTTATATTGGACGTGTGCGTAATAGAAGTGGAACTCGTTGATTTAGGCCTACATGGTGTATTCAACTTATTCAGAATTTCCGAATGAATAATTTTAAAAGGAATAATTATTGAATGTACAATTTTCAAATTTGAATGTGGTTGGTGGCTCAATTGATGTTATATTGGACGTGTGCGTAACAGAAGTGGAACTCGTTGATTTAGGCCTACATGGTGTATTCATGGTTGGAATTAAGCCATTTATTAACAATGTTAGCACCTATATTAGCATTTCTATATGCTTCATGATTGGTTGAAATACGTCCTTTCGTACCGTTTTATTGGTCAAAAGTAGTATGACGTAGTAAGAGTGTAATAGTCAAATAAATTTCCCTTTCTGGTTATTTTACTTCCCGTACTATGGAGCAACTAATCATTACATCATTTTTTTACAATATTATTAAGATTTTTATTCCAAGCAAAACTTACATACAATAACAAAGATTTTACAATACTATGGTAATACTCGTATATCAATATTCTTCAAAATTCGAAACTGATTACCAATCTCATAGTCGAATAGCCTACATATTACAAATTATTGTATAAATACAATGTAACTGGGTCACACCCGAAAGCCCCCCTCGCGTATGTGGTATACCTAAGAGGTTACGTCCAATTTCGGCTTCCCCTTCAAAATTTTCTAGAGCTCCTTCAGAGGAGCAGCGTAACCCGGAGTGAGACTATTGGCCAACAGGCTTGGAGCTCACATATTTAGTTTTGTACAGCCCCCAACCACTTGCAAGGACGCGTTTTGCGTACCTTATAAAATTTTCCTCCCAATTCTCCTTCGATTTTTCGATTTTTTTTCTATTTTTCGATTCGCACCCGAAAAAGCAAGATGCTTGAGGTCGGGTGTGGCCATTAATGAAAACTGGATAGAAGAAGAAGAAAAAAAATGATAATAATAATCACAACTGTGATTAAAACTGTTAAATGTAATTACACATAAAGTTTAAAAAGAATAAGAAAAAAATGAAAAACAAAACGCTACCATAGCCTATACTTAAACATACTAAGTTAAGAATACAGTACATTGTTAAAGTGACAGAAAAAAGAATAAAGAAAGAATAAAAATTTACTTGATTATAATTTTAGAAACAGTTCAAGCACTTGTTTTTTTTAATAATGTATTGTTTAATAATTTTAGTTTAGGATTCCTCTTTATAAAATCATTATATAATCTTGGACCGTAATTAGAACTGTGCCTTAGACTTGCTTCAGTGTTACATTTCGGTTCAATGAGGGGGAGCGAAATATTGTACCGTCCTGTGTTGTGGACATGATCGGAATATATGACTTCAATTTGATATTTATGTAGTAATTCAAAATAGTATACATATAAATTTGCATGATATTTAAAACATTAAAATCTTTATATATGAGATGTGCTGGATGATCAAGTTTTCTTCTCAAACATATTTTAATAATTCTTTTATGTATTAATATTAATGAGCGAATGGTACCCTGTGATAATCCACCACATCCTATAATTCCATAGTGTATTATAGACTGAACTAGGGCTAAAAATATAAACAATTAAAAAATTGTTTTCCTTTTGTTCTTTTTAGCAACCAGGCAAAGCAACGTGTGGTACTGTCAACTTAGGAGACGTATAAACAACATCGGTAAGTACGACAAAAGAGTACGATTGTACAAAAAGTACTTTTTAAAACTGCATGCATATATTGCAATTTGATAGTGCATGAAAATCCAGGTTCTAGTACAGCCTGTACCAAACGTTTAAGGACACCCGTCCTTCAGTGATGTTTCACTCCTGTCCTTGTACTTATGTGAAGCCCTCTAGTGCGAAAAGTAATTTTAACACTGACTTTGAAGTGTTTGCGCTGATTATCTAGTGTCTCCCGCCAGATATATCAAGGCAGCAATCGCAACCTTACAATAGAACGGTTGGAACAATGCCAGGCCTACTTTTAAAAATGACTGATATTTGTTAAAAACGTATACAAATTAAATTGCTTCAACATCTATTTTAATTATAATCTTAACTTTTGTGGAGCCCAGAAGTATTTAATAAATACACGTTGTTAGGAAATAACGCCGATGGATCAATAATGGGAGATAGTGATGATGATTGTCTCATAGACTATTACTTATTCATTTAATAATGTTTCAAGAACCTACAACGAGAAAGCACATAATCGTTACCAGTAGCTTCAAAGCTTATAACATTAGTGCTCATAACCTTTAGGCATAGTGATACAACATATAAATACAAATATTAACAACATCCCAATATAAATTCTTACTCATTAATAAGAAAAAGACCCATCTAAAATTTCCCCCAAGAAAACCATGACTAGATAATACCCCAGATCACATACGGTGCTCGTTCCTTTGTTAAAATCGTTTGCACTTTGAAGAGAACAACCGCCAGGATCGCCACCCGTCCGCCGTAAACGAACACGAGATGGCAGTACAGTCGCTAATGCAATTCAAATGGGAGTTATGACATGACTCCTTATGTAACAACTAGATGGCAGCACAGTAAACCTGATAAAAGTTGTTAACGTCAAAACCTATAACGCCGAGCAATCTGGGTATATATGATCTAGGACAGCGTTTCTCAAACTATGGTCCGCGGACCACCTGAGGTCCCCGAGTTCTGCCCTGGTCCTTCAAAAAAGACAGAAGAAAAAATAAAATTCATCGAATTGCGTATCACACTATAGTTGAAAATCTCAGATTTTGGAAATGACACATGGCAATAGCCTTTCACTTTTTCTCCCAGTACTAATATTTTATAAATTGTCTTATCCTACCCGTCTACTCACTCCCCACTCTACTCTCAGCAACAAAAGAGGGATTTAAAGCACTACGAACGTGGCATTTAACGCCATCTTTTCTCTGTATGTATTTGGGGCCGAGCCTCTAACCCAGCCAGGGACCACCCGAATTCATAACAGAGGACCAAAGTACCGAACCTTTTCATGTATTGATCACTTTCTTAATAGTTTTGCCGACCCAGTTCTCACATGAAATGGGCACGTACTGTACGTTGTACACCAATAATAGAATGTGCCAAATTGCATTTTTTCTTGTTCAAAATCGGGTATGTTTCTGCATTATTCTTTATTTGTTTTTCCAGATGATGATATAAGAAATTTTAAACTTTGCCTATTTTAAAATCCGACAGGTTTACTTTTTACACTTGCGTGTTTCGTCTCTAAGTGCCGTTTCAATTTCGCGGGTTTCATACACTCGTTTGAAAGCACTTCATAATAAACAACGCACCGAGGTTTTGGTTCACACTCATTGCCACACCAAGTAAATCCAAGTTCCAAATAACTCTTGTCATATTTGCGAAAGTATTTTTCCTTTGAATAGCTACCAGTAGGACTGGATATTTCTTTAATGGCACTATAATTAATATATTTCTTTACATACCGTTTCTGAACTATTAGCACTGCCTAAATGAAGCGTATATCATCATGTTCCTTTCTTTTCAAAAATCCGGATCGACGTCAGTTTTCCATTATTTATAATGGACACTATTTAATAGAGACATGGACAACTACTAGTGTGTACCACATAAGAAGGATTTCAAACAACTAACTGTTAACAGGCAAGCGATGAATCAACAATGCACAGAATTTATTATAAGTGTTACTTGTGATTGGCTACAAAAATATAAATAGAAAAGTATTATAATTAATTAATTAATTAATTAATTATATTTTAAAATATAAGTATAATGGTATTGAAATATGCGACAGAAAATGATAAATTTGCTTTCGAAGGAAACAAGAGTAAGGTAATCCGCGAAACTGTTCTCACTTAAAAAAGTGGTCCCCACTTGAAAAAAGTTTGTGAAACACTGAAGGATAATACTAATGCTCATACACAACAATAAATACATTAATGACTAATGATAAAGATTATTATTATTATTTTTATTATTATTATTATTATCATTATTATTATTATTATTACTATTATTTTATAAACATGTCATGATAAAATTCCAAATTTTCCAATTTCATCTCTCGTAAATTGACAGGTTTGATGTTACATGATCTCTCTCATTGTCGATAATGACGTCAGACATTTAGTTTAGCTTCTCTTCGATACGGCTACATGCTTGGTTGCATTATTATTATATTCCACGCAAAGGATTTTTAACATTATCTGCTCTACATAACCTTCATAGAGTATTACTGAGTTTTATTATTCAATTAACGTAATGAGTAATGGCTACATAATCATAATGGTGATATGACCCTTTTAAACTTAATGATAGTAGCGTAGAATTACACAGTTTAGTAACGAGGGTCATCGGGCATTGGCTGTGAAGTGAAGTTGGGCAGGAAAGAGAAGAGCCATCATATTTATCATCCACTTTTTGTAACGTACAATAGAAAAGGATTGCAAAGTCGAGGGTGGTTGCTGAGTTGAGGAAACTTGTGGATGGAGTTGTTGTGTATTCTTTATGCTGTGCTTGTTCTTGTGACGTCATCGATTATTCGATGCCTGATGTTCACTTGTTCGTGTCTCAAATCTTGGGGACTGCTGGCGTAGCTGAAGAAAGAGTCTCTGGAAAACTGCAGGTCAGAGTGGAATAAGTCCATGTTAAAGGTAATGCTTTAAACTTAATAAAATCGTATCTTAACGACAGAATTCAAATAACGAAAACTGACAATTATTCAAGTGAACCTTTAATTATTAATATAGGTGTTCCCCAAGGCACAGTTCTAGGCCCTATTCTATTTTTAATATATTATATTAATGACTTATTAAAAATTGACTTACAACAATACAATGGTGTTCATTATTTTTATGCAGATGACACAGTTTTACTTTTTGGTGAAAAACCTGATATGATGCATATAATAATTCAAATAATGGACTTAAATTAATAAAAAAATGGTTTGACATAAATTATATTTCTATCAACGAAATTAAAACCATAATTATTCCATTCTCATTATCTGAAAAATGTAACAAACCTCCTACATCTATATTAAGTATTAAATTACATAATTATGATTGTTGTCTTATACAGTGTAAATGTCCGATTATTAAAGAGTCCTCTGAAGTTAAGTATTTAGGCATAATTTTCGATAATCATTTATAATGGAACCAACACATTAATTACCTTTGTAATAAATTACATAAAATAGTATATTATTTTGTTTTATTGAGGAATTACTTGTCAATAAGTTTATTACCTACAATATATTTAACTTTATTTCAATCAGTAATTATGTATGGAATTATAGGATGGCGTAGCTCATTTAAATCCAATTTTAATCCACTTTATTTATTACAGAAGAAAATAATTAAAATATGACTTCATAAACCTATTGATTTTCCATCTCAAAATTTGTTTCTAGACTTTAATATACTTAACGTAAGACAAATTTATTATATTGCATTAATAAAATTCAAACATAAAAATCGAAATAATTTTGAATTTTATTCTCATAGTTATGAAACAAAAGGTATGAATTCTTTAAGATTGTTTGAACCAAAATGCAACACTGTTACAGTATTTAATCATAGTAGTAATTTAGGCCCAAGAATATATAACAAATTTATTTTTAAATATCCTAATCCTGTCAATTCGAATAGTTCTAGTATTAAATTTAAAAAGTTATATATGGATTTTATAAAAATTGAAAAATTGTAAATTTTAATTTATATACTATAATTGCAAATTGTATTGTATAATTATTAATTATAATTGTAATGTATTATTATTAATTTCAATTCAGGAATCCGCCCCTGAGCACGAGTTCTACTCTTTCAGGGGCGAGCTAAAGTTTCTCTGTATATTTTATGTTACAATTATTAGCAAAATAATAGATAGACAGACAGACAGACAGACAGGTGGGTGGGTGGGTGAATGGATAGATAATGTGAATTCCATTTTACAGAGTAAAGAAAAGGGAAGTAATTTCGATAAGTCTCAAAGTACTTTTTGCTTGACACTGAGCATACAGCTACGCAATGCAAAACCTGTACAATGATCCTAGTGTCATTAGCCTTTTCTAACTATAACAAATTAACGCAATTTGTGTTCATTAGAACTGATACTAATGTTTTTCATTCACAAGCTACTTTAAGCGCGTAACAGTGTTGCTAGTAAGCTACTTTGGAGTAGGAAAATTCTTTTACAGACACACGATATATGCAGATGAACTAAAAAAAAAATTTAACCTGAATTTCATAATGTAACATATAAATATTCAATACATTTTTTGTGAATAAAATATCTGCGTTTTGGAAGTATTCTTTTCTCATCTTCATGTAAATTACCATGGCAGATTAACGACGAGAATAGTGAATTATGTAACGAGCCTATAACGGTAGTAATTAAGACGCGAGTATGTTTATGAAACTAGCGCAAGCGAGTTTCATAAATTTCATACGAGCGTCTTAATTACCATTATAGGCAAGTTTCATACGACTTTTTATACTCGACCATATTTCTAACTTGAAATTATTAATAAATATTCATGTTATTCTTATCTGACTGGGGAGTGGAACTGACTTTGTGCAATATCTCGTAAATTGTGAGATGTGCGCAGACGCGAAAGTATTGATTTTTTCCGAGAAACAAATGTCATTGACCTTGATATAATCTAGAGAGTAAAATAAACATTAACCTTGATATAACCTTGAAATTGATTTAGACATTGAAAAACGAGATGACAAATTGAATTTATTTGAATATTATTTACAATTAACTCTAATTATTACAGTAACAGAACATAACTTTCTGCGACAGTATTGGATTTCCAGCCTCCGTGACGTTTCGCTAGTTGTCTTTCGATTGCATATCCGAGAATAATCGATACTTGCGCTTTCATATTGCTACAATGGTGTTTTCTGATTGGTGGACCACCTGAACTTTAATTAATAGGTTTACTTTAATGAGGTCCATTAAGGGGCTGCTACCAGGTGTATAATTACTACATTTCGGCATGGTCGAGCATAAATACATTTATAATCCACAGTGTAAGCTTTATATTTGTTTAGTGGGAACTTACACGGGAGATCTGCAATCGGTGTAAAAAAGAACCTGTGTATTAGATGCATAATGCTTATTATAAATAAATTTCGTATCAAAAATTGTCATGTTATTGGCATTTTATTTTTTAGTTGGCCTACTAAAACAATTGTACTGTAGTGGGTCCCTATCACAACGGTATGGAGCGTCCTCAGGTTGCGAAAAGAGGAGACGGCCTCCAGATAAGGAGGATAGCTGCGAATATATTGAATAAGGTGTCATGGACAGCCGATATGGGGTGGCCCTACAGCGTGGGGGTTGGGCGAAGGGCTGACAATCCATGACCGTAAAAAAGAGTTTGTTACGAAGCCCCAACATAAGCTCGGAATGGGACTGATTCTTTGGCGCGACCAAGCAAAATTCTTACTTTGAGAGAGGAATAGAAGTTAATGGTGTTCGAGAATAAGGTGCTTAGAAAAATATTTTGGACTAAGAGGTATGAAGTTACAGGGGAATGGATAAAGTTACACAGTGCAGAACTGTACGCATTGTATTTTTCACATAACATAATTAGGGATGTTAAATCCAGATGTTTGAGATGGGCAGGGCATGTAGTACGTATGGGTGAATCCAAAAATGGATAAAGGATGTTAGTTATGAAACCGGAGGGAAGAAGACCTTTGTAGAGGTAGAAACATAGATAGGAGGGTAATACTAAATTTGATGTGAGGGAGGTGATATATGATGCTAGGTATTGGATTAATCTTGCTCAGGAGGGCAAAAAACCTGCGGGTTCTCTAAAAGCTTATAATAGGGAAGTAAGTAAAGAAATTCTTATTTCTAAGTATTGATCATCAGTTTCGGGTGTGAAGTATATTATACTCGTATTACCATGTTGTGAATATAAGATGTTTACTTAAAAAATGCCAGCAATAAAATAATAATGTTTTATTTCGAACATATGAATATTAACTTCCTCGAAGAAATACCTGTTACAGGATTTTCATGTTACAACATTAGGTCTTCTAACTTAAGTAATTTACCAACCTACTAGTAATAATGCATGTATACACAATATTCTTACTAAAGTAGACAAAAATGAATTGTCATGTGGCGCTATTGACTGCATGTTATTAAATCATACAGTCCTCTAGGTCACTATTCCTTCCATAAGAGTAAAGACAGTATCAAAATCTTTCTTTTTATATTTGGTTATTTAACGTCGCTTCTACTACTGGGTTATTTAACGACGATGAGATTGGTGATAGCAAGATGTTATTTGATGAGATTTGGCCCAGGATTCGCCATAGATTACTTGAAATTTTCCCTACGGATGGGGAAAAGCTCGGAAAAACTTAACCAAGCAATCGGCCCAAACGGGAATCCAACCCACGCCCGTGTGCAGCTCTGGGTCGGTAGACAAGTGCCTCAGCCGGCTGAGATAGATAGTGGCTAATCATAGGATTGATTTTAAACTTTACAGACATTGATAAAGATTTTGACAGGATTATGCACTGCTTAACCGTATGTATAAATGAGTGTTTGAACGAAAATAAGGAAAATTATTATTATGTGAGAAAAATACAGAAAAAATATACCGAAATACGTATATATTTATTCATATACGAGTATCATGGTTACTAGCTATGGTTCGTCACCACATTGCTGTATACGGACTACATTTTCATTACAATATTTACTATTTATCTCGTCCTAGACGTGTGCTTTTTATTTATTCTATTACAATCATAATCTACCTAAAAGTTCATCCACTCTTCTCTGTCGTATTTATGCACTGAAGCTAGGCCTATCCTATTTTTACCAAAATCTTCCTCCCGTAACAGCACCTTCCCCATAGAAAAAATATATATGTATGGATTATTTATTCGTGAACTATTTAAATTAAGAAATCTGTTTTACATAAGATATATACATACTAGGTTCAAAAAGTTCCCGGAATTTGTTAGCATCATAGAAACAACGTACCTTAAACACTATTCTACAGCATTCCCTTCAAAATAGTTGCCTTCCGCAACAACACACTTTTGCCAAAGCGTGTAGAGTTCCTGGAAGCAGGCCTGGAAGCCATTTTGTGAAACCCGTCTTAGTGCTCTCGTCGCGTTTGCGATAACCTCTTCAGCATTGAATCTCCGTCCTTTCAGATGACTTTTCAGACGGGGAAACAGAAAGTAATCAGGTGGTGAGAGATCAGGAGAGTGTGGTGGGTGATCCAAAGCAGTTATGTTGTGCCTGGCAAGAAAATTCTTTACAATAATTGCGCGATGAGCAGGTGCATTGTCACATGCATAAGGAACCAGTTTTTTTCTACCCACTTTTCTGGACGTTTCCTTCTCACTGCGTCCCAGAGGCGACGGAGGGTTTCTACGTACAATTCTTTCGTTACAGTACGACCTTCTGGAATGAACTCATGGTGCATGAGACCCTGAGAGTCGAAGAAAACTTCCAACATAACTTTGCTTTAAGTGTGCTTAAATGCGACAGGCTCATGTCAGTAGATTTACTGGCATGAAAAAGAACTCCTGCGGGACAAAATTCCGGCACATCCGGCGATGCTGATGTAACCTCTGCAGTTGCGAGCGTCGATAAATAAAACATAACATTTAAAATAACTTTGCCTTTGGAAGTGTCCCTAGGAAATTTTTGCTTCCTAGGAGATGTTTTCGATTTCCACTCAGATGACTGTCGTTTAGGGACTGGGTCGTACAAGTAGCACCAGTTTCATTTTGTTTAAGAAATCACCATCTTCATCAGCCATACTGATCATGTCCCCAGCAAAACACAGAACTTGATGTTTGTACTTTGCTCTGTGGACATAATTACAAAATGCGACGAACAAACAAAACACTATGATAAACAATTGCCTACAACTCAAAACCAATAATTGCCATTATCAACAAACTTTAAGGAAATGACATCATGAATGTTACCAACAAAACAAATGTATAATATCCCTTGTTATATATTAATGCGAAAAATGGTAGTAAAATTCCGGGAACTTTTTGAACCTAGTAGTAAAAGTGTTTGCCCTGTGGATAAGAAATTGTATATTAATGTGTAAGAGTAGGTACAATATATGACTATTTGTAATGATGAAGTACAAAAAATGCATGTTAACTCATTCAAGAGTAGTTTCAATTGTTATTTATTTCATTTGCTAAAATAGGGAGGCAATTGAAACAAAAGTTTTTTTCGAAAATAAAATAAGCTTTCACGACCTTTGTATAACGCTATATAAGGAGTGGACTTTAAAAAGCATAATTTTGTACACGTTTCCTTTTCAAGAAAAAATGCTAAAGCCGTTGTATGGGATAAGCAAATATCTGAATCAGTTTCATTCCTTTATGACCCGGAAATTAACTCCATTTTGACAGGAAAACGAAACCTATAATATGGAAGTTCACACGAAAAATGTTATAGTAGTGTAAGTTCTTTTAAATTTATGATTAAATTAAAACAGTCATAATCAGAGACCGGAAGTTTAGGCATTATGAATCTTTAAAATAGTCAGGCAAAAAGGTATCATAAATAGCTAAAATAGGCAAGCAATAAGGCATTATAAATAGCTGAAATACGCAATAAAAGGCAATTACAAAAACCTTGCATTAAACCCACAACCTTGCACTTTCCACAAAGGGATTTCGGCAGCAAGAAAAGCTTTATCATAAGTCAAGTGCAAATTGGGATTTTCGACTCGATGTTGCAATTACTGTTGGAAGCAAAGAAATCTTCTTCCCAGCAGCCTTGGAAAGTTTTGTGTTTGGTTGTACTGATATGTTGCGATATGAAATATTTAGCTATAGTCGCGACGCTGTTATTCGCGGCGTGACTCCTCCTCTTTGCTTACGTCTTAGGAAGTGAAGGCTCTATAAAGTCTAGGTAGGTAGTATCGTTCGCCATTTTTGTTCTTTCGTTGCCGAACTACCAGACGAGGGATCTATTTGCCGCACCGTTAAACATTACCATGTCGTAGCTCCTATGATAATAAATCAAATGCACTGTAATTGAACAAGTTATTGAGCGGCAAATAACGTCCTCCCGTGCTTTCTGCGAACGCCAACGAAAGAGCCAAAATGGCGAGCTTTAGGAAATGCATCAGCGAATCACAAGACGCACATGTTTAAATGTAGCCTACAGGAAAAGTGATTGGCTGCCGGAAATTAGAGCGACGGGACTACAGATACAACGTCGCAATGAAAACTGAAAGAAAAATAAGAGTTAAAAATAATGTTAGAACCGCACTCATTGTTTCCTTGTCAAATAAACACAAGCGATAATTAAAACGCTTACTGCTATATATTTTTGCACTCACTGTTGCAAAGAGAATATGAACTGACTGAAAGACAATAATATACATACGGTGAAGTCACTTTCATTGTAGCGGTTATAGAAATAAATAAAAATATACCTGTAGACAATCTTTAATAATAAATTAAAAGATAAATAATCAAATAAAGGCAAAAAAAGCATTTATTTTGTAAATTAGACATTTATATTAAAAAAGGCAGAAAAAGGTAACATTAAACTGTAACGTTTCAGTCACAAAGGTATAATTCGTACAGATTTAATTTCAAAATGAAGATAGATTTAACACATTTAAAAAGAAATTCTGCCAAATTTCCGGTCTCTGGTCATAATAAAACATAGTAAACATAGGAAAACCAGAAGAAAATATTATGTGGGTCCTTAATCTGAAATTATTTATGATTAGGAAAAGGAATGCTAAAGCCGTTGTATGGTGTATAAACAAATGTCTGAATCAGTTTCATTCCTATATGACTCCGCAAATTAACTCCATTTTGACAGGAAAACGAAACCTATAATATAGAAGTTTACACGAAAAATGTTACAGTAGAGTAAGTTCTTTTAAATTTAGGATTAAATTAAAACAGTCATAATCAGAGACCGGAAGTTTAGGCATTATGAATCATTAAAATAGGCAGGCAAAAAGTCATAAATAGCTGAAATACGCAATAAAAGGCAATTACAAAAACCTTGCACTAGACCCACAACCTTGCACTTTCCACAAAGGGATTTCGGCAGCAAGAAAAGCTTTATCATAAGTCAAGTGCAAATTGGGATATTCGACTCGATGTTGCAATTACTGTTGGAAGCAAAGAAATCTTCTTCCCAGTTGCCTTGGGAAGTACATTTTTGTGTTTGGTTGTACTGATATGTTGCGATATGAAATATTTAGCTAGCTACAACAACGTCGCAATGAAAACTGAAAGAAAAATAACCGTTAAAAATAACGTTAGACCCGCACTCATTGTTGCCTTGTCAAATAAACACAAGCGATAATTAAAACGCTTACTGTTATACATTTTTGCACGGCAGCACTCATTGTTGCAAAGAGAATATGAACTGACTGAAAGACAATAATATACATTCGGTGAAGTCACTTTCATTGTAGCGGTTAGGCCTATAGAAATAAATTAAAATATACCTGTAGGCAATGTTTAATAATAGATTAATAAATAATCAAATAAATGCAAAAAAGCATTTATTTTGTAAATTAGGCATTTATATTAAAAAAAGGCAGAAAAGGGCAACATAAAACTGACGTTTCAATCACAAAGGTATAATTCGTACAGATATACTTTCAAAATGAAGATGGATTTAACATATTTAAAACGGCATTCTGCCAAAGTTCCGGTCTCTTGTCATAATAAAACATAGTAAACGTAGGAAAACCAGAAGAAAAAATTATGTGGGTCTTTAATCTGAAATTATTTATGATTAGGATAATAAATATGAAGGAAGAATATTTAGTGTAGAACTGCGGTTTAGTTACGTTCTGAAATATTTTATATAAGAAACTTACATCATTCTTGACTGCAGTTCACTTTCAAAGCCCTAGATACAGATGAGCGAACATTTCATAAAATGTTTGAGAGGAGTTTAGGGAATGGGGTTCGCAGTTTGAATGGGGACAACGACCCATTATTATGCCGAGCTCGGTATATCTTCCTTTTGGGTATCGAAGTATGCACGGAAAATGGGATACGGAGGGTCGATGTGTAATCATGTGGCTTCATAGGCAAATAAATTTTCCCTGATGAGAGAATGGAACTTCAGTAGCTTTTTTTTCTCGATATTCTGGAGTGCATGACGTGGCTTAACAAATACCATCCGACGCTCATTAGAGGCACGTTTTGCAAACAAGAGACAGCGAGCAAATGATTGCTTCAGAAATTTAAAAACAACTTATATGAAGTATTGCACAGGGTGTAATTTATGTAAACTGCCTAAACTATATAGTCAGTACATATCGGTCTACTGAACAAAGTGTCTAGTGATATTTAATCATTGCTTATAATTGAAGACCTCCCCGGAAAAAGGTTGTAACATAATATTAATAAAATATGTGACTTAGGAATTGAACGGATTACATCAGCTTCTTGTCTATGCGGATGACGTGAATATGTTAGGACAAAATCCACAAACGATTAGGGAAAACACGGAAATTTAACTTGAAGCAAGTAAAGCGATAGGTTTGGAAGTAAATCCCGAAAGGACAAAGTATATGATTATGTCTCGTGACCAGAATATTGTACGAAATGGAAACAAAAATTGGAGATTATCCTTTGAAGAGGTGGAAAAATTCAAATATCATGAAGCAACTGTAACAAATATAAATGACACTCGGGAGGAAATTAAACGCAGAATAAATATGGGAAATACCTGTTATTATTCGGTTGAGAAGCTTTTGTCATCCAGTCTGCCCTCAAAAAATCTGAAAGTTAGAATTTATAAAACAGTTATATTACCGGTTGTTCTTTATGGTTGTGAAACTAGGACTCTCACTTTGAAAGAGGAACAGAGATTAAGGGTATTTGAGAATAAGGTGCTTAAGAAAATATTTTGGGCTAAGAGGGACGAAGTTGCAGGAGAATGGAGAAAGTTACACAACGCAGAACTGCACGCATTGTATTCTTCACCTGACATAATTAGGAACATTAAATCCTGACGTTTAAGATGGGCAGGGCATGTAGCACGTATGGGCGAATCAAGAAATGTATATAGAGTGTTAGTTGGGAGAAAGAAGGGAAAAGGACCTTTGGGGAGGCCGAGACGTAGATGGGAGGATAATATTAAACAGGATTTGAGGGAGGTGGGATAAGATGATAGAGACTGGATTAATCTTGCACATGATAGGGATCGATGGCGGGTTTATGTGAGGGCGGCAATGAACTTTCGGGTTCCTTAAAAGCCATTTGTAAGTAAGTATATGTGACTTAGGTGGAAAAAGTAATTTTCAAGCATGCATTCATAACAATAAATTATTATATCCAATAGCTAAATAAACTTGTATCCTTTATTAATTAAATGGTTCTGCTAATAAATATAGCCCTAAGAAAATATGGCCCAGAAATTATTTTCTTTCTAACAGAATAAGTAATGTATAAATTTCAATCATAAGACACATCTGTTTGCAAATGTTTATTTGCTATATGAATATGGAATATATTAACGCTTTCGCCTTATTGGGCATCATCAGATATAATAAAATATGTGATCTGAACCTTGATCAAATTGAGCAAATAACAAATGAGCAATGTATTATACATGGTGTTGGATCTCCATGAGCTTTATGTATAAAACTATACATAAATGAAGGATAATGAATTTCAATATGATGCAAACTTTTAAAATTGAAAATGAAATTGATTTTAAAAGTTTGCATCATATTGAAATTAATTATCCTCCAATTTATTTATAGTTTTATACATAAAGCTCATGAAGATCCAACACCATGTATAATACATTGCTCATTTGTTATTTGCTCAATTTGATCAAGGTTCAGATTACATATTTTATTATATCTAATGATTCCCAATAAGGCGAAAACGTTAATATATTCCATATTCATATAGCAAATAAACATTTGCAAACAGATGTGTCTTATGATTGAAATTTATATAATATACTTATTCTGTTATATTACCAGGCATATCTGAAAATATAAAATGGATTGTAAATTATTTTCTTTCTACCTGAAACGTAGTACAGATCTGTTGATTACGCCCTTATTCCGGAGAGCTCTTCAATTGCATTTTTAATTTGTGAATGCAATGTTTTTAAGATTAGCAGTAGCTTAATATTTGTTTACATTTCGACTGAAAGTGAATTTCATTGCCAATGACCTTACGACCAACACATATTAATACAAAACAGAGTAGGGGAAACTCGGCTAATTCCGCAGTACGGGTAATTCCGCAGTAGTACATATATGATTTTACTACGGCTTTAAAATAGCGTGAACGTAAGTTTTGAGACGCTGTCAACAGGAGGCATGTCCTCTGCAGTACTATACAAAAAAATCAAGGATATTGGTCGACATCTCTGTCGGCAATACAGTGAAACATCGAAAGTTGGCTGCTTTTCGTGTTTTGCTACACAGCTGTGAAGAAAATGAGCATTGTTACAAATAAATTGTTCCTTTTATGTTACTCTTATAGTGTATTTCATAATCATTTAATACAGCGAAATTAGCCAAGTCCTATTACGGATTTATCCGCACTGTTGCGAAATTACCCGAGTTAATTTTCAACTGTAATATATGTACAACTAAATATATTTGCATTTTAATAGGTCTCTTAATCTCATTTGGTAATGAAAGGTTTCGTCCATGTCTACATATCTTGATCATATTTTTTTCAATGAACATTTTGATAAAAATATGATAGATTTACTTCTTAATATTGCGGAATTAGCCGAGTCTTCCCTACAGGTATAAACAAATGAGTGCTTCAGCTTACGTATCCGGCAAAGAAATTAATACTGGCAGAGATATTGTGGAAGGCTGGGAACCCAGGGACGGTTTCCGAGAGGACGCCTCTTTCATAACCGGATGTAGACATGCGTCATGACTTGAATATGTCTGTGGAATGAGATGTTGAAGATGAATGATATGATAGTAAATCCATGGCGCTACAGCCCGGAAGGGCGAAGTCCGACCAACCGGCTGCTGGCCTCACGTTCACATGCCGAAGCAGAGGTGGACGATCATCCAACCAGAATGGAGGTATCGGGTGGTTACCGCGATGATCCCTCCAGCCGTTATAGCTCGTTTGCTGAACCGGATTTTCGCCACCTATCGTAGCTCCCCAAGTGCATCACGATGCTGAGTGGGCACCGTTCCCATATGCTGGCCGAAATTTCATGTGAAAATTTCTTCCCACATTAGGACTCGAACCAGCGCGCATTCGTAACGCGAGTCCTAGACCACGACGCCACGGCGCGTGACGAATGATATGATATGAAATCTAAAATCTTTTTCTACACTGGAGGGTATTTGCCTAAGTAACTGTGGATAACCACGAAATATCACGGTCAGATTTGTCGGTCCGGGAATCGAGTATGTTACTGTAATTTTAAACGTTCTTGTTGTGTGTGTAAGTTTTTATGTAATCGGCCCTTATTAATATTACGAGTAGTTTCTTCGCTCCTCTCCTAAAATTTTGCGTGTATACATATTTGTGCGAGATCGTGCGTATTTGCTTGGTTTCCGCACACAACCAATACGCGGTAAGTCTATAATTCCACATTCAGTATTCCCAACCTAACACACGTAACAATTTCCCTCTTCTTACCACTTAAGTGACATATTGATTTTAATGCTTTAGGCTTTTAACATATTATTTTTAGAGAAATTCAATATAGTAATAATTATAAATTGGAAACTTACCACTGCAATTTCACCTAAATTGCACTGTTAATTATTGTTTTTAAATATTTGCAAAAATTAAGTAAACTCTACAACTCCACTAAAGTTACTGCATTCGTGATGCAAGTAACGTTAAGGAAGCCGTGAAAAAATCAACAAGATTCCAGACTCCTCATAGACTGGGGGGGGGGGGAAGACAGACGTATATCACGGCCTGCTGGAGTATAGTAAACACAGAAAACATTTTAAAGCAACAATGTTGAAGATAAATATTTTTGTTTTGGAAATTTGCGTTATTGAACAGAAACCAAGATGGAGATTTCATTGCAACTAATTAGAAATTACTCTTTCAGACTGTATGTAATAAACGATCTTCGCACAAAATAATGTACGATACACGAGCGATATGTTTTCTTTCAATTCTCGGAAATTAAAAAAGCTCAACTACGTTTCGCTTTTTCAAACTTTTCCTCGAACATGAAAACTTCAACATACCGCTCTTGTAACGCATATTACTATTCTGGTGGTGTGGAAGAGAAGGCCATAACTCTTCTAGAATAAATTATTATTGTTATTATTATTATTATTATTATTATTATTATTATTATTATTATTATTATTATTATTATTATTTATGACATTCGTATTTTGAAAGTGATACTCCTGTGCTTCACTTGAGAACATGCAGCATTACTGTTCTTCTTGTGGCTCTGCAACGTCATCTACATGTTTTTGTCTTTCTGTGAACCAACACTAGTCGCTCTCACATGACGAACTTCCAAGATTTTGTAGTCAGCGCGATGCAGTCGTTGAGAAGTTACATGAAAAGTACAGCACAAGGTACAAACACACGGCACCGCGTAGTGGAGATAAATCTCTGCCTACGCTGGAAATCGAACCACGGACCACTTATAACACGTAGTCAACCGCCCTAATTACTCGTATCTTGCCAAACCCAAACATCGGTAAAATGTATTGCCGTGAATTTTTTCTACTTCACAGTAATACTGCGGGAGCGTGGGCCTCCATAATTCTGCCGCAGCTGTTATGAAAGACGAGTTCTTTGTGACCTCCTACACCTACAACATTTTTGGTTTTATTGTGGTTGTGAAAAATGAAGTGCGGGTTGCGGGATCATCTCGAGAGTTGAAGTTCGTGCCTCATTGCATTACTCAAAAGCTGCTGTCACGGCCTCGAGGGGCCAGTCAATAAAATCCCTAGTTTTAAACCTTTTTCATTGGCAAGAGTTTTACATGTGTTCCGCACCATAACTCATCTTCAAACTACTGTTCAAACCTGTGCGAGGTCAAGTGGGATTTGTTATGCACAACCTCTGAGCCCTCCGTCAGTCTGATTTCCATCGATATTCCAGCGTCATTTATCACTGCCGCTGAAGCAGAGCCTATTACATTTGCCTGCTTTGCTTTCTCCTCTCCTGATCCACTCATCTCTTTCTATGTTCGTGGTCGACGTAATTTTTAATATGTTCCTTTATTTTTTTGTTTTCCCTTCTTTTTTAATTATTTATTTAACGACGTTGTGTCAACAACTAGGTTATTTAGCGTCGATGAAATCAGTGGTAGCGAGATGGTATTTGGCGACATAATTACTGTACCTGATATTCGTATTTTAGTTGCGGAAATCCTCGAAAAAAAAAACCCACTCACAAGCAAACGTTCTGAAGGGGGCAGATAAAAAAATTAAATTTTTTTCTTCCGTAGCTCAGTTGGTAGAGCAACTGGCTACGGACTGGAAGGTCCGGGGTTCGATCCCAGGTGGTGACAGGATTTTTTCTCGTTGCCAAACTTTCAGAACGGCCCCAAGGTTCACTCAGCCTTCTATAAAATTGAGTACCGGGTCTTTCCCGGGGGTAAAAGGCGGTCAAAGCGTGGTGCCGGCCACACCACCTCATTCTAGTGCCGAGGTCATGGAAAGCATGGGGCTCTACCTCCATGCCCCCAAAGTGCCTTCATGGCATGTTACGGGGATACCTTTACCTTTACCATGTTAATAATGTCAAAAGAAGTATTTATACAAATTTTGGCCACTCGACCGCAATTACGGAGGCCGTAAAAAAATAAGTTCGCGAGGGGCCATTGACAGAAAAAAACACAATTTCATGGACAAACTTATTGGAACAGACAAAACAATTGTTGAGCAATTTTTGAACATATTTTCCATCGGAATTGAGACATTTCTCATATCATGGGATCGACAGAGAGAGGTGCAGACGCAGTCAAACGCTGGTTCCTATCTGAGGCGGCTGACTTCTACGACACAAAAATAGATCCCATGGTATGACAAATGTCTCAATTCCAGTGGGGGATATGTTGACAAATAGCGCAACAATTGCTGTATTTGTTTCAATAAATATTTCCATGCAATTGTGCTTTTTATTATATATGGCCCCAGGGAAAATCACTTTGTGGAAGACCTCGTAATTGCGGTCGAGTGGCCAAAATTTGTATAAGCACTTCTTTTGACATTATTAACATGGTGGAAAAAAATAACTTTTTTATCTGCCCCCACCAGAACGTTTGCTTGTCAGTTAATCAGTCCAAGCTGGAATCGAATCCACGCCCGAGCGCAACTCAGGATCGGAAGGCAAGCGCCTTACCAACTGAGCTACGCCGGTGGTTGCTTCTTCATTTCCCTTTTCTCTACTTCTCGCTTAAGAATTTATTTTTTTCCTGTTTGCTGTTCCATTCCAATTGTTTTTCTTTGCCTAATTTTTAGTCATTTATATCTTGTTTGTTTTCCATATACAGTGACTCAAAACCTCTGCGACAAACTGTGAGGGGTGATAGATCTAACAATAAGGAACCCTTTTTGTTAAACAACCTATGTCTGTTGACGCGTCGTTTCGAAGTTATCGTTGAAAATGTTTTGCGCGGGCGTACGTCAATGTATGCGAATGTGTACACCCCTGTTTGTTTGTTGAGATGTTTGTAACAGACGTGAAGAGTTGTTGTTGTTGTTGTTTGTTTACGTTTATAGCTTGCGCAAGAAACGATTACCGAAAACCAATGGTGGCGTTGCTGTCTGTTTTGACGTGTGAATGTAGGCACGCCGAGGGGGGAGAGGTGCGAGCAGATGGAAGTACTGTTTCTTCCAAGAAGAAGAACAAATGAGGACATCGCTGTGGAAATAAAGAACGTAGCAAGAGAAAAATTCGAAGCTAATTAAACGCGCAACATATGTTTACGAATGAAATAATAATACCATGCAATACAAGACACGTATTCACATGCAATGGAGCAAACTAAAGTCGTAATGTAACTATCACATCGCAAAACTCATTCTGTCGATGTCATTTCTCTTCCGACTGTACTCTCGAATATCACTCAAGTTATCTCGTGACCTTTCCTCTCGCCTGCTCTTCCTTATCGCAGTGTTTGATTCGCATTCCTTCCGTCGGTAATCCGTGGTTGCGAGACCTATAATGTCCAGTACCTATTCCCTCATAAAAAAATTATTATTTCATTATTGAAATTCTTAAAACGAGAACATGCATATTCTGTTCAAAATTTGTTGGATTCTCAATCACTTCTGGTTGAAAATCATCCTGAAAGTGAAATCGGTGATCATGAATAAGAATACTTGAGACTATAGTAGAGGAATTTTCATCTGTGGCATAGTTTCAGAATTCATTTTCTTAGTACATCCTCTATTTTTCTTATTAGAAATTTAAACCAACGTTATTTTGTTTGTATTGTATATTTCCTTTCTTGTCGGCTAAAATTCTTATTGTGTATAATTTTGATCAGCTAAAGTCTTAATGTAATATTACCTATTTCTTATTATTCATTCAATAAAGTTCGTGTATGTTAGTGAAATAACACTTTTCTATTGGTTTTAATGCCTACTCTATTTAAGAAGTGTCAGACTTCCTATGCAATAACGACTTAAGTTTTCCATACTTTATTTTAAAATATTTAGAAATGGGTTGTGTTATAGGATTTTAATAATTACACAGTCTAAAATATTATACAAAATAAATCATGCGAGCTTATGTACTATTAATATTTCTACATTGTTTTAAAACTTTGACATTCTTTTCTCAAAACATGGGTTTTCAGCTTAAGCTGTTATTGCACCCAGCCCTTCAATTTATACATTACGTGAATTTCTCATTCATTATATTTCAGAAATGTTATTGTGAAATCTTCTAGATTTTATCCTATAGACATAAGTAAAAGTATAATTCTTTTTTCGTAAACATATGATGGTATAAGAGATTTTATAAAACGATGTAGTAATGCTTAATGAAATTGCTACTTGTCGTTTTATTATATTTCAGAAGCCATTTCCTTAGGTCTTTAATTTAATTTCTCGTTACCCACTTTGAGATGTAACTTCTTACAGGGTGCATCCAACATTTCAACGTAGTCCATTGCTACAAGAATTGAAGATAGAAGAGAAGAATTTTATGCTTTTTTAACATAAGTTCCTGTGAAATATGTTTGAGAAAGGAAGCAGATAAATGTTTCTACTTTTATTTTATGATTGAGCTAAGCATAACATTGCCTCGTCTGTAGTTTTTGTTCACAAATTTTGTATAACAAGTAGCGGAATATTTCGAATAGAAACATTTCTCTTGCTGAAAGTGGTATTCTTCTCTGTACATTATGTGGCGTAATATTATGAGGTACTGTAGTCCCAGATCTGGATCTTGCTGAAGTTGGGGTATTTCTATGTAGAGTCTTAGAAAAACTATTCATCGCACACATACCTTATAAGTCTCAAAAAAGGGGCACTGCACATGATCAGATGATGACCGACTAGTTCACAAGAGGACTAGTTGAGGTAATAAAATTAGTTTTGTTTCGTTGTATGTCTGATCATGCGCACTGCCTCCTTTCTGGAACTTAGAAAATTATTTCTGTGACAAAACTTTTTGCTAAGACTGTACAGTAGTGGCAAAGAAAAACCGGATCGACTCTTGTAGCTGATTTCAGAGCCTTGTTCACTCCAGAGCACGATAGACTGGTAACTAAGACTTTCGTGGTTCGAATCCTGCCTGGGAAGGAAACTTTTTTTGTTCCTCATTCAAATTTATTGCCAGTACTTTTCGATTCCAGCGATATTTTACTACTTAATTAACTTACTTTTCCCAGAAGATGAATTTTACCAGCAAACGAAAAATATTGGGAATAAATTTGAATAAGGAACAAAACAAGTTTCCTTCCCAGGCAGCATTCGAACCACGAAAGTCTTAGTTACCAGTCTATCGTGCTCTGGAGTGAACAAGGCTCTGAAATCAGCTACAAGTGTCTGTCCGATTTCTTTTTGCCACTACTGTATATACACACCTCCTTACCTCTTTATGTAAATGTGAGTTAATATTTTAAGATAATGAAATCTCAGACTGAATGCTGCTGAAAGTGGAATGCTTCTTTGTACATACGTGTCCTTCATTTCACAACATTTGAAAATACTTCGGAAATGGATTCACATCCTAAAAACGTCCAAATATTTCGTGTTACTTTAGTTCCGATATTATTTTATTAAAACAATTGTATTATTTTTCATTAAATATTTGCGTACCCTTGCATAAAATGGAAATATGATTCTCGTAGATCTGATTAAGCTGGCAAAACTGTGTCAAAATTCTCACTCCCTCTAAGCGCCTATCGATTTTTCAGGGAGACATGTACAACAAGTTTGCTATAGCCTATATTTCATTGTTATCAAATGATGAAAAATGACTCGAAAATTCCTCTGCTATATAATGGAAATTTTCTTTGATACAAGCATTTCTGATTTTGATTTCGAAAATGCATACAATAATTTTCATTCTTCAGACTCAGTTTCTTGGTAATGATTAAGTTTTCGTTATTACGATATATAATCAGCATGTCTTAAATGTATTAAGTTAAGAATATTATTAATATAGGTACATAACTCACGTGTTTTTGTGATCGAAAAATATTGTCGAAGTAAAACACGTCAAAAAACAATAGAAGACCTGAGCTTATTTATTAAATACATTTATGAAAATTGGTACGACGTAATCCAAGAGAAAACACAATCTTTTCCGACAACAAAGAACTGTGTTTAATCTAAACGATTCTAAGATAAATGTAGGCCTATATGCTAGGAAAAGACAGTGTTAAAAGACGTCTTCTGCCATAATTCTACTGTATGTTCCTTGAATGTTACCTATGAAGTCAAACGGTTGATTAAAATTGTACAGACCGATTATTTAGTCCTGACAGCTCAGCCATGCGAAAGAGGGGAAGTAATAGGAGGTGTGGGAAGAGTTCCAGAATAGAGATAGGGAGAGCGGTCGGTAAAGGCAAGCGAGTGAATAACCCAAACACCCCTTGGCGTAACTAAATGGACTCGCCTGTCCCACGCGCACATCTCCGGCGACTGTCAGGACTAAATAATCGTAATATACTGCCTCTGTGGTGCATCAGTGAACGTGATTCAAACTATATTTTCCTCATAGATACTTACGTATCTGCAATGCTGCTAAGGGACTGTCACATTTTGATAAAAGACAAATAAATAGAGGAAATAAGATATTCGAAAGGAAATGCGATCATTAGCCAACAAGTTTTATGGAGTTAAGTTCGGTTATATGATTCTTAAATTTATTGGGAATCATTATTATCATCGTCAATAAATTCTAGGATTAGTTACTTAGGTCTATTTCGTCTCCAGGAAGTTCCACAGTTGACCTCTTATTTATTTTCTTTAACGTCCAACGTTTCGTTTACTTTCTGTTGAATAATTGCGTCTTCGTAAAGTAATCTGATTTTTTTTCTTCTTTTTTTCCCCCCATTTTTAAGGCGTACGTACCGGTGTTGTCTATAACTCTGTACAATTTATAATATAACTGGTGGTTTCAATTATAATTTAATATCGTAAATATTTTTTTTAAATTTAATAAAATAATAAATCAAAGATTTGAGATTTTTCCTAGTTAAGGTAACATTTAATATAGTCATTTTAATATTTGTTCATAATTTATGATTACTACACTCATCAATAGTGTAATATGTTACTAGTCAGGGATGTACGTAATGAAGGCGAAAAATAACAGGTCACCCTACCTCATTACCTCCTGGCTTAGTTGTCTCATCAGCAATGCCTTATTGGTGTCACTTATGAGGTACAAACCTGTCTCAGAAAAGCTGACTAAACAACGACTGCGTTCATGAATGTAATAATTAATGAGAAATTTGTACAAAATTTTAGCAGCTTTCTAAGAAAGTTTAGTTTGATGTCGCAGAGTATAAAGTTTCTCGAGAATTACCAACTAAGGTTACTTTAAATTCTAAGGTAGGCCCTGTTAATAGTACAGGGACATCATTTTATTTTTACTAACATTTTTAATATTAACTTCCCTATACCTCTGGATCAACGCCGTTTGCTATCCACTTCCACGACTGGAGTTCGATGATACTGACGTAATATACAAACAAATCACTTTACTAGCTATAGGAGGGAAGAAAAGTAGTTCATTTATGTAAACTAGGAAATATTGCGCTTTTGAGTTTAATCATTTTCATTAGGTTTTGTTTAATCAAAATACAGTACAGTATTAACAATGCGTGTTTTTACTCACGAACTGAGCTGTCCATGTGGACGTATTCATTATGCAGTGTATATTATACTGCCTACAGCACATTAGCATACAATATAGAGAATGAAGTTAAATTGAAAAATAATCATAATGTGGCTATTTAAACACATTTCGATACAAGCTTCAGTTCTAATGTGCATATTATCGCACTACAGCATATTGTACTTAATTCCAATTACCAGTTCTCCGTACTAGTACCTCATGTTGAAATAATTCTGTACCTATTCTATAAAAGAGTACCTTACGTATTGTAAATTCAATCTTCACTTCTGCCCGAAAAGATAAAATTACTCAGACATACTACCTACTGTTCGTCAAAGTGGTTATGTCGTAGGGTCGTAGAAAGGAGGGAAATCACGTGACAGTTAATTACTTAACGAGGCCCTTTTATTTAAGTTATTTTAAACAGTTGTATAATATTACGTAGACGTCCAATTCCTAACAGAAATTAATGTTCTCAGAAAAGAGCTAAGACATCCCAGCCACTAGTTGGCGAATATAAAAGCTGGTTGGGGAAACCGGGATACGACGTAGTTAAATGGACGACAGTACCTGTGCGAAAATGATTCAATATTGAAAGCTCTTTCGCCCCTGGAAAATGCGAACATATTTTTGGAACGTACTGTGGCTACTATGACTATATGCGGTCTTGGATCTGTGTGGAAGACGGTTGAAGGGGTGGGAGTGAAGTACATTCAAAAACTCAGGTACAATAAAAATTGAAGTAAAAATAAAATGATGTCCCTGTATATAAAGAACTTCTCTTTTTAGTCACCGGCGCTAGTCAGTCGGTTAAGGCGCTTGTCTGCCAATCCGGAGTTGCGCTAGGTTGAGGGTTTTTTAATTCCGCTTCTGCTGACTACCTGGTGGAGTTTTTCTGAAGTTCTCCCCAACTGTAAGGCAAATGTCACGTAATCTGTGGAGAGTACTGGGCCTCATCTAGTCAAATACCATCTCGCTATCACCAATCCCATCGACGCTAAATAACCTAGTAGTTGATACAGCGTCTTTAACTAACCAAGTAAAAAAAAAATTTTCTGAGCTCAAAGAGACAGAGCGCGCGATATAGTTAGCATTTTACTTTGTTCATTTTTGTGATTTGAATATTGAATTGAAATCATAATGCATGTTTATGAAATATTAATTTGCCATTGTCTCAAAAGAAGGAAAACATTTGGATAAACATCTTATTATAGAACAAGGGAATTTCTTTCACTAACTTGCTTTCAGTTCCTCCTATGTTTCTTTCAAGAGACATATAAATGATTTATGAAACTTTCAGGAATTCGTGTATATCGTTAGAAGAACATTAGTCAGGGAAGTGGGACTACAATAAATGTTATAATTTCACAGCACATTAATTCTTCCTACTCTATTGTACTCGTATGGTCCCCAGAGAATGACAGTCATATCAAGTCGACAAAAATTGAATAGAGGCAGCGATCAGGAAAGAAACTAAGGTCGAATACAGAAAATATCACCTAAAGAAATAATAATAATAAATAATAATAATAATAATAATAATAATAATAACAATCCGTGGCGCTACAGCTCGTGGAGAGCCTAGACCGACCAGCCGGCTGCTGGCCTCACGACCACATGTCGAAGCAGAGGTGGACGATCATCCAACCACAATGGAGGTATCGTGTGGTTAGCACGATGATTCCCCAGCCGTTATAGCTGGCATTCGCAACCGGATTTCGCTACCTATCGTAGCTTCCCAAGTGCATCACGATGCTGGGTTGGCACCGGTCCCATACACTGGCCGAAATTTCATGAGAAAATGTCTTCCCCCATGAGGACTCGAACCAGCGCGCATTCCGTAACGCGAGTCCTAGGCGGGATGCCTTAGAACGCGACGCCACGGCGCAGCACTTCTAGTGAGATTACTATTGACTATTACACTCTTACTACGTCATACTACTTTTGACCAATAAAACGGTACGAAAGGATGTATTTCAACCAATCATGGCTGCTTATCGCACAATTTTATCGCGTCCCTAGCATTTGTTTAATTTTATCGCGTCCCTAGCATTTGTTTAATTTTATCGCGTCCCTAGCATTTGTTTAATTTTATCGCACCCCTAGCATTTGTTTCTTTGTTTGCCAACATTTGAAACTGCGCTGGTCTGGACGTCAAAATATATATATATATATATATATATATATATATATATATATATATACAAACCACTCCAGTCGATGCACAGCAGTTTCAAATATGACTCGCATTGGCATTCAAGAACAAGAATTAATAAAAATCACTGATCATACCTATGCATCTTCTGAAATCCGATTTACAAATAAATGAAGAGCACCATTCGCAAATCCTGAATAAGTTGAATACACCATGTAGGCCTAAATGAACGAGTTCCACTTCTATTACGCACACGTCCAATATAACATCAATTGAACCACCAACCACATTCAAGTTTGAAAATTGTACATTCAATAATTATTCCTTTTAAAATGATTCATTCGGAAATTCTGAATAAGTTGAATACACCATGTAGGCCTAAATCAACGAGTTCCACTTCTTTTCCACTTCTATTATGCACACGTCCAATATAACATCAATTGAACCACCAACCACATTCAAATTTGAAAATTGTACATTCAATAATTGTTCCTTTTAAAATTATTCATTCGGAAATCCTGAATAAGTTGAATACACCATGTAGGCCTAAATCAACGAGTTCCACTTCTATTACGCAAATGTCCAATATAACATCAATTGAACCACCAACCACATTCAAATTGGAAAATTGTACATTCAGTAATTATTCCTTTTAAAATTATTCATTCGGAAATCCTGAATAAGTTTAATACACCATGTAGGCCTAAATCAACGAGTTCCACTTCTTTTCCACTTCTATTATGCACACGTCCAATATAACATCAATTGAACCACCAACCACATTCAAATTTGAAAATTGTACATTCAATAATTGTTCCTTTTAAAATTATTCATGTTTATTTTTTATGTCATCGTCGTTAATTAAAACTTTTCTAACACTTGTGTATATTAGTTAGGTTATGTCATAGCTTCTGTTCTGAGAGGTTAAAAAGAATTTCTGGTATATGATGTTATGGATAGTCACGTATCAGAAATTGTTTAATATTAAGATTTATTGAATAGTAATCATTACAGTGCCTGTATAAAGACACTACTACCATCTAGCATGCATCTAGTGTAATATTTGTAATATTGAGATGGTACAATAATACATTTGAAGACAGTTGTATTTTCGTAAGTCAATTAACATTTTATTGTATTGGAGTACTTCGTTATTTCTAATCTTTATATACTTTCTTCTAATCGTGTAATAGTCAATTAAATCCCACTCGAGTTTTGATTTTCTCTAGATAAATCAAAACGTCTAGTGAGATTACTGTTGATAAAAATGTGTGTCTTGTATGTTTTGGGGCCTAAAGAATCTAGAAATGGTATAAATAAATATAAGTACCATTAAAAAAATTACAGACTCCTTGGAACAGCCTTTATAAATGAAGAACGCAGTTGTTCAAAAACATGTTCACAATAATCCTTTTCTCATCCACTTTAACTTTTGCATATACAGCTTTTTCACATAATTAGAGAATATGAAAGCTACAAGCACTGTTTCGTTTTTATTCACCTGGGTAATGTAAAAATAGTGATATTTAATATAAGTTCAGATATTCTTTAAAAAAATGAGACAAAATGTCATTCTGTTCCATTTCACACTAATTGGAATGGGAAGTGGTTTTCATATATCTAAAGTCTGGAGGGTTTTTGCTTCGCCTCATAAATGCAGGAACGAATGGGAATGGAAATTAAAAATTGCTACAGCGAATTTAATTTCCGGTTTTGTTACATTTGCGATGTAAATGTGTTTGAAGTAGACGGAAAGTCCACTCGGACATGTATTCCCCTATACATGTGAATCAAAGCCTTCTTCATGTACCATTAATGATTTCATCCACAGGACTACATTACATTTCCACGAATACATTGGAAAAAATGAAACACTCTCACTAAAAACTTTGTTGATTTTTATGAACTCTCTACAATGAACTTAACCTCGCAGTTTTTTTAGACTCCTGTTAAAAACAGAGCGCTGACATAATGCCTATATGAGAGAGAAGAATCCTCTTTGAAATGCGTTCTACGATCTTTTAACATGAGCTCCACCACATATCGTATAATAATTTCATTTTCTTTTTTCTGTGTCATTCATAAGTTAAAATATTCTCCTAGTGTTGTTTTCTGCAACGATTAATAGATCATTTTTAACAACTATTTAGATATTCTTTCTTGTAGAATGCATTGCCCAAATTTTTATAGACCCAGTAGTATTAGACCTATATTTCGTCGGATTTATTTCGAGTACATGTCGGATGTATTTTTTTTTTAATTATTCTATTCTTAACTGATCGTTTTATTCGTAATTTATTAATTCTGTTTATTAGATACACTTAAATCTTGCAAAAAATTGAATTAATTTATTCTAATTCCACTCCCCGAATTGATGTCTCTACAGACGTGATCACATGGATTTCCAGAAATTCTCTATCTGTTTATGATTCTTCGATTTTGCATTATTTCTGTTAATTATTAAATATTATTAATTCAGTAGTCAGAAGATTGTATGTGTACCATTTCAAGAGCTTCAGTTTATATAATATTTTACATCGTTACTGTAATTGTGTGGGTTTAAAAATCAATGTAGTAATGTATGATTACATTTATCATAATTTATCTGTAATAATATCACGAGAGGTCTGAGATTTATCTGGGAAATCTCAGAACTCGAATGACATTTATTAGGACTTTCTGGTGAATAAAATAAAAATGTAAATAATATATCCCTAAAATTCGATCACAGAATGTTAATAATTGTATATTAACGAATACTTAACCTATTCAGACATTGTGAAGTTGAAATACTCGTAGATGAATATCGATTACTGCAATAAAGAAATTCGATGTTATTATTCAGTAATGCCAATTGCGAAAAGCGAAATACATGTTTAACAATGTTAATTACATGTACTGCACTATTCTCTTATTAAGCATTATAATAACATAAATACATTTTCATTATCTGCTAAAATCATAATTTAATTTAACAGTAACAGTGGGGACAACTATATACCAATGCTTATGTATTTACAGCGAGACATGTTGCTACACAGTGAAGCCATCTCTGTATAGAAGCCTAATTAAAACACGAATTTTATTACGGCATACGGAAGGCAGTTTGATCAAAGACCTTATTATTACTATGCAAGGTCTTTGTTTTTGATAAGCAACGATGTTACATAAATTTGAACATCTGATTTCCTATTAATTGTTTCATTTCATTCACAAAATACAAATTTTATAGGCTACAATTATAGGTTATGTTACCTGTGGGAGCAGGACCAATGTTAGCTGTGTCTTATTTTGACCGTTACAATCAGTGCTACACGAAAGCATTTTTTATAGCTCGACAAACGCATTCTCGCTGTAGTGAGTAACGGAGCTAAAGCTGCATCTCCACAGTTAAATATTCCAAACGCGTATACTTGCAATCTGGGAAGAATATTGAAAGAATCAATTTTAAGTAAGATGCATGAAGATTTTGTGTCTACATGGTGCGCCGTTTTGAACGTCATCTTCACTGCGTAAATATATTAATTAATATTAAATATCAATCTCGCATTCATTGCTTTAAAGTTGAAAGAAAAGATTAACCGTGTAGTTGCATCTTAATGTATTCATGATCATCAGTTTACGGGGAAACAGTTGGCGACAACGACTAAACAAAAGAACGACCATGCGATAAATTGATAGCAAGAAATCTAGCAGCAAAAATTATCGCAAAGTGTGACTGTGATTGGTTGGAATTCAAAATTTCAGTAAACTTCATTAGTCTAAAATGGAATGACGTCATATAAACGAAATAGTCAGTGCAAATCATTTTAAATGTCTATTATTGAAATGGTAAATAAAGTTACATTTAACAAAATATATTTCATACATTCTAGGTATGCAAAGTCTCTCTATTTTAGTCATTCGATATAATTAATCTTTGAATATGAAATAAAAGTTAGCATTTAGTATTTATGTTAGGTTACACAAAAGAAAATTTGACTGTCTGTTGAAACTAGACCAGGCTACATTACTAACATAATAATCAATCGGCCACAAAATAATACATATTGTCCAGAAATTAAGTATCGATTTTGTAGAAATAGAGCGTTTACGAGTAGGATGTCAAGAACTGTGTTTCTAAACTGTGTAGTTGCTGCTGGAGTCCATGCATTGGCAAACCCAGCTTCTTCCAGTCTTTCCTATTTTCTGCTTTCCTTTTTGTCTCTTCGTATGATCCCTATATCTCAATGTCGTCTATTATCTGATATCTTCTCCTGTTCACCATTCCTTTCAGTGCATCATTCAGTGGGCAGTTTCTTCTCAGTCATTGACCCAGAATATGAGGATTTTAAAATTAGTAATAGTGTAAAAGATCTGGAGTTAGGCAAACTTAATTTCTGTTTGGTGCAAACACTCGTGATGCCCAACTTCGATTACTGTGATATTCTGTTTATTGACCTAAGCGTTACTTACGCGCAGAGACTACAACGTGTTCATATGTGCGTCCGTTTCATCTGCAATATTCGCCGGGCTGATCACGTAACACCATCCCTCGAAATGTTGTCCTGGCTCAGACTAGAAGATCGTAGGAAAATCCACTGTCTTTCCCTTCTCTTTCATATACTGCATTTCTTCACTGCTGTCTATCTCGTGCCGTTTTCAAAATTTATCCATCCATCATAATCTAGACACACGATCACAACACTCCTCAATATTATCCATTCCTTTCTACCGAACATCCTCATACTCATCTTCTTTACTGTGGCTGTTCCTCGACTTTGAAATTCCCTACCGAGTAATGTCAGGAACTGTCAGACATCAAACCAATTTGAGAATAGACTAACGAAATATTTATTAACAATTCTCGTTAACAATAATAGTTGTTTCAAGTTTCTCTATGTTTTATGGTTATATATATATATATATATATATATATATATATATATATATATAAATTACAGGCTAAATAATAAAATTAACTTATTATTATTATTATTATTACTATTATTATTATTATTATTAGTAGTACTAGTAGCAGTAGTAGTATTATTACTATTACTGCTATTTCTTATCAATGTTTATTATTGTCTCACTAACATTACTTATCTAACTTTCATTATTTACTTTTACTTTCATTGTTTACTTTCATGTTGTTTTGCGATCTAGATATTAGTGTAATAACTGCTGTTAGCCAATTGTGTTCAATTTTATTAGAGTCTGGCTGGACGGAAGGTTAGGCCTACTGGCGTTAGCTCTGCCGGATTAAATAAATAAAATAGTAATTAATAATAATAATAATAATAATAATAATAATAATTGTTATCATAATAATAATTATCATTATTATTATAATTATTATTATTATCTTGGCCACGTGTTGGGCTTTTGTCGTAAAGGAGAGGTTTTGCGTAACAACATGCATCATAGAGTCCGTGGAGCTATCGCCTCTCTTCTTCGGAACAAGGGTTGGGAAGTTCATGAAGAGGTCTACTGCATTTCTGAAGATGACTCTCACAGAAGAGCGGATATAATAGCAATAAACAGGCAATAACAAAAGGCTATTATCATAGATCCAACTATACGCATGGAAAGAGATCTAAACCAAGCTCATCAGGTTGATCAGGAAAAGAGGGCCATTTATGAACCTTGTATTCCCTACCTTAATTATCAATATCATCTTTTGAAATTGAAAAATATCATCTCGCAAATACTTAAAGATTTCCTGCAGATTATACAGTTTTATTTATGCCGCTCAGAAGGCCTTAATTAAGGATATGCTAATTTTAAATAAAATCCTTTATTTATAAGTATAATTTTATAGTCATCTTCTAAGATTTTATTTTATAATTGATAATCAGTGGTGCTTAATTATTACATTTTATTTTTATAACAATATTCATATTTAATTGATTATATTTGTTTGCTATTAATTCCGGGATCCTCGTGGTCATCCTTAATTAAGGCCGGGCGAGTTATTTCTCTCTCTATTATTATTATTATTATTATTATTATTATTATTATTATTATTATTATTAGTAGTAGTAGTAGTAGTAGTAGTAGTATTATCATTATTATTATTATTAAATGTCAAATGAGGCAGTCTTCAAAAGGTTGGTCTACAATGAGCCAATATAAATCTAAGTGCAAGGATTCGTCCGGATGTAGGTCTCGGAAAGCTAATCCAAGCCGTAAGCTAATGAGGTATGGCCTGATCTATTTCATGTCTCACCTTGATGGGACGATATAGAGTAGGTATATCTGGCAATGTGACAAAATCTAATCTTCCCGATGCAGGTCATTCAAATTATATCTTATCACCGAGGGGGAGAGAATGGCGTGCACATCTCCCGTGCTGTTTGCAATCATATTTGATAATAATTAGGTTCGGTTTACATCAGTATATGCCTCATTGCCTTCCAATGTGTATCATTTCATACAGCGAAGCTCGCTGGCCGGAAACCTTACCTGCTCCCAATCATAGCATTATCGCTACCCGACGGCGTAGATGCCTCATATCAGCAAGTACGCTGTCCTTGCATTACTGTCACATTCTTAGAAACAAATTTCTTCAGATGTTTCTCAAATTGAAGTACGCCCCCGAACAACGCTGTATGGAACATTTTCCATTTGTTACAGTAGACACATAAAACAATATTACCATAAAAATAAACAACAATTTCATCAGTATATCAAGGAAACAGGCACATTACAACATCACAATACATATGAACTCTTAATCAGCTGTCTACTACTGAAAGTTTCAAAATTGAAGCAGTTTTATAAGGAATAACAGTGGAACAACGATGTACGTTACTCAGTGGAACAATGCTGTGTGTTTTCTATTGATGAACACTTACTACTAAGACATGGATTTGTGATCTTATGAACATTAAAAGTAAAGAAAAGGCACAAAATAACATAATGTATGTAACACTTCAAGGTTCTGTAGCATGTAAATACTGTAGTTACTTTTTACATCTTGATTACAGAACTTTTAACACTATATCACTACGGAAAAGGTATAACTTGTCTTTCTTGTGTTAAATTTTATATTACCTTGTTAACATGTTTCAGCCTGGTATCCGCCATTTTCAGAACTGGTTGTTGCTGGTCTTGGCGCCTTTTGTTTGTGTTTCCTGGGGGTGTTTTTGTGTAGTGTAAGGTGGAGTCAAAGAGTGTGTGTGTTCTGAAATTGAGTTGTGTGTTGAGAATTTCGTTTGGATGTGTTTTGTGTGTCTGTATATCTCGTATTGTTCTAGTCTGTTTAGACTCTGGCTTTTTGGTTGCATGTGTAGAATTTCCATGCCTGTGTTGATGTCTCTGTAGTTGTGATTAGCATTTGTGATGTGTTCTGCATATTTGGAGGTGTTTTGTATTTTTGTTATGGCTGTGATGTGTTCTTTGTAACGTGTTTGAAACGATCTGCCTGTCTGTCCTATGTAGAAGTTGTTGCAGATGTTGCATTGAGTTTTTATACGCCTGTGTGGTTGTATTTGTTTGTGTTGTTTGTGTGTTGAGATGTTTTTGTAGAGTATTATTTGTTCTGTATGCGATGTTGTAATTTAATTTCTTGAATGAGGTTGCAATCTTGTGTGTGTTTTTGTTTTCGTATGTAAGTGTGATGTATTTTTTGTGTTTGTATTGTAGTCTTATGTTTTTTGTAATTATGTTTTGCTTTCTTATTATGTTGTCTATTATGTTGGGCTTGTATCCGTTTTCTCGTGCTATGTATTTGATTGTGTTTAGCTCTTCTTTGTAGTCATGTTGGTTCATTGGTATGTTGAGTAGTCTGTGTACCATTGTTCGGAATGCAGCTTGTTTGTGTTGTTTTGGGTGGTTGGAACAATGGTACACAAACTACTCAATCAGGCGACCGAAAATTTTGTGTACTGCAGTAAGAATAACCTATACAGCGTTGTTCCACTCATCTTATTTGGAAGGGTTTTTCCAGGCACCTCTTTGCTTTTCCCGCTTTTGTACGGCTTTCCAGGGTCCCGTAGCTTCTTCCGTTTGATATCATTTCAGTCAGACATGTTAATTTTGCGTTTTCTCGATATATTGAGACGTTTTAAATCGCTTGGTGAAACATGCATACTGCCTGCGTCCGCCACATTGTTTCCTATAAATCATTGTTCCACTGAAGTGGTTCAAATGTCTGGCAATTACTGTCACTTGGGTATGGATATTCGACATTCAGTATTTTCTATGTATAGGGTGTGCTATACATCGATTTTCCATTAAAAACTCAAAATCTTAAAAAATGTGTTATACAGCGTTGTTCAGGTGCGTACTTCAATTGCTTTTCAGTTTCCCAGCGTTATGGGTATTATCAGTAGAGTAATAGAGTAATATTTTTATGATAAAGCACTTTCTGTTTACCTTTGTCCATTTGTCCCATATTTAATAATATAAGATTTATTGAAATATAAACTCATAATTATATACGATGAAAGAGTAATGGAACGGAGAAAAATTCTCTCCGGCGCCGGGACTTGAACCCGGGTTTTCAGCTCTACGTGCTGATGCTTTATCCACTAAGCCACACCGGATACAACACCGACGCCGGTTAGAATCGTCTCGGATTAAGCTCCAACTCTTGGGTTCCCTCTAGTGGCCGCTCTCTGCACTACGTCATAGATGTCTATGAACGTAGGACCGAAGTCCACACATGTGCTGAGGTGCACTCGATATGAGTGACTAGTTGGCCGAGATCCGACGGAATAAGCGCCGTCTTAAATCACGAAGTGATTTACGCATATCATATATATATTATTTTAATGTACCGAAGTACATATGATATTTCCTTGCAGATATTCTGCGTCATCATACGATGAAAGAGTAATGGAACGGAGAAAAATTCTCTCCGGCGCCGGGACTTGAACCCGGGTTTTCAGCTCTACGTGCTGATGCTTTATCCACTAAGCCACACCGGATACAACCCCGACGCCGGTTAGAATCGTCTCGGATTAAGCTCCAACTCTTGGGTTCCCTCTAGTGGCCGCCCTCTGCACTACGTCATAGATGTCTATGAACGTAGGACCGAAGTCCACACATGTGCTGAGGTGCACTCGATATGAGTGGACTTCGGTCCTACGTTCTTAGACATCTATGACGTAGTGCAGAGGGCGGCCACTAGAGGGAACCCAAGAGTTGGAGCTTAATCCGAGACGATTCTAACCGGCGTCGGGGTTGTATCCGGTGTGGCTTAGTGGATAAAGCATCAGCACGTAGAGCTGAAAACCCGGGTTCAAGTCCCGGCGCCGGAGAGAATTTTTCTCCGTTCCATTACTCTTTCATCGTATGATGACGCAGAATATCTGCAAGGAAATATCATATATACTTCGGTACATTAAAATAATATATATCATAATTATATGCTCAGGAATACTGGCCTCATAAAGCAGAAGACCGCAACTCCCATTTTTAAAAATTGAGTTAAGTGATTTTCTTAATTCAGATGCCGTCATACGTCATATTATTATGTATGCAAAGAGTATTATGATCGTTGGCAAAGAGTATATATTCCGTCGATGTTGCTACCATCTACAGGCAAATTACTTGAAAAAGGCTTCAAATCAGATAATTTCAAAATATCAGATATACAAGTTACGAAAAGGAGGACATTTCTTGATGTTTTAAAAATCCGCCCGGACCCCGGACAAAGGCCTAAAAAGGAGGACATGTCCGGACAAAAGAGGACGTCTGGTTACCCCAAGATAACATATTACACTAAAGATTTCAGATGAATTCAAGCATCATTACTCTTCCTCGTCAAATGTGATGAACCTGAATGAGAGGTAATATTTTAGATAGAGTAACAAAAATACAACATAAATTATATTTCAGCAACAATTTGAAAATAAAAGAGTATGTTTTAATTGAATATTAAGTGACTTTCAAAATAGAAATATAATACATTTTATGGTCGACCATGCCCAAATGTAGTAACTATACACCTGGTAGCAGTCCTTTAATGCATGTCATTAAAGTACACCTATTCATTAAAGTTCAGGTTTTCGATTATTCTCCGATATGCAATCGAAAGACAACTAGCAAAACGTCACGCAGGCTGGAAATCCAATAAAGTCCCAGAAGGTTATGTTCTGTTAATATAATAATTAGCGTTAATTGTAAATAAAATTCAAATAAATTCAATTTGTCATCTCGTTTTTCAATGTTGAATTCAATTTCAATGTTATTTAAAGTTCAACGTTATTATCTTACTAGATTATATCAAGGTCTTCGACATTCGTTGCCCGGAAAAAATCAATACTTTCGCGTCTGCGCTCATCTCACAATTTATGAGATTGCACAAGGTCAGTTCGCTCCCCAGTCACATAAACATAACATGAATACTTTCAAATTTCAAGTTAGAAATATGGTCGAGCATAAAAAGTCGAAAAAAAAAATCATGTTACTCATTGGACAGGAGCTAAAGTGGGCAAAGGCATTCTAAGACAGTTCAGTTAGGAAAAATCACAATGCTACCACCGGAATTTCAATACCAGTCCCCCTTTTTTTGGACACTCTTAGGGGGCGGAATTAGGAACAACATGTGAAAGAAACATGTCCGATTAAAGCATCGAAACCACAGTCTAGTATATACAGTCACGAAGCTCAATACGTAGTAATTATGCATGCATTAGATAGTTGCTCACCACTAGGATCGCTAATATCGTCTCATTACAGGCAATGCAAAATAGTACCGGCACAGTCTATTGTTTCTAGCACCCTCAAAACTCAATCTTCGTGACTGTATATAGTAGACTGTGTCGAAATTATGCCTGACAGCGAACATTTCCAATTCAGATATGCAATTAGATATAATATCACATGTTTTATGATAGAACTTTAGTTTTGTAGAATGCCTTTATTGCTGAACTCACGACACAAATGTAACTCTTGAAAAATCTAAAACCATCGTTAAAACTTAAGAATCACAACAACTCGCTTTCTAGCAATGTTTTCACTCCAATAACGCAAATAACGTCTAAAGCAACGCTGTTGAATAGTTTCCACTGCTTATCGGCAGAATGCAGCATGTAACATAGTCAATACCGTAGAGTGCGAAATTAGGAACAAGGGCGATAATAGGCATAGTTTGCTTACAGGTAGCGAACGAAATAATTTGGGGATAGGAAATCATTAATAAGCTAAGGTCTTAAATTATATAAGTTGTGTAGACTTTATAAGAAGAGATACTTTGTACTCTATAATTGTACAGCATACTTCATAAAAATATATTGCTAAGTTTTTCAGAGTTGAATATCAATGTAATTCATCTATATACTTTTGTATTCATAAAGTGATTTGAAGTGTAAAAGAGATAAGTATTATAGGCATAGGAATGCAGTGACTTGCCCCTCCTAATTCACAGATAATATTCAATAATTCAGAGGACTGTTCATGCGAGGGGGGGGGGAGGAAACTAAGACGACATCTGCATACTAAACGGATATGAAAAGTTTCGAGTGGAGTGATATACCTACATAATTCTTCTCTAACGCTTTCTTTTCAAGTTTATATAAGCATGAAGCGACAAGAACATAGGACTTATGATAGTTACCCGAAATGAGCTTGTACTCGTGCTCGGGTGCAGTCCAATAGAACCTACATAAATTTTACAGACATTAATAATAATGTTGATGATAGTAATAATAATAATAATAATAATAATAGTGGCGAAAACAATACAAAAAGTAGTAATACCAATTAATAATAATAATAATAATAATAATAACAACAAAATAAGAGTGATAATAGTTATTTATGCAACAAATGGATAATCTTGATGATTATAGTATGCGTGAATGTTTGTCGCACGAACGATAGTGATAGTGATAGTTTAGTTGGGAGACCGGAGGGAAAAAGACCTTTAGGGAGGCCGAGACGTAGATGGGAAGATAATATTAAAATGGATTTGAGGGCGGTGGGGTATGATGATAGAGACTGGATTAATCTTGCACAGGATAGGGACCGCTGGCGGGCTTATGTGAGGGCGGCAATGAACCTTCGGGTTCCTTAAAAGCCATTTGTAAGTAAGTATCATAATATGAGTATCCACGAGTTGGATACGACAATTTATGGCATCTTGGCATTATAAATTGTAGGAAATAATTATAAAATAGGGATCCATAACTGACAAAGTTTTCATATGTTCGTATCGATTAGTTGCATTTGGCATTGACACTGAATAAAAATAAATGATGACCTTGCAGGTTATGTTTCAAATGTCCTTTATTTTGTTAATATAGTTTCTCCGAACCACAGAACTGTTTTATGTGATGTTACAAAAGTGATACAAAATTGTTAAAGATTTGAAATAAATAATACGTTACCTTCTCTTCTGTCCTGGATTTCATTTCCTGTTACGTCGCGCGTACAAGCGGTAAGATAGCAAGCAAGCGTTCCGGTGTTGCGTCATAGCGAATACGTCATTGCTTTTATTGGCACGCGTGCCGTAATAAGGCACGATATCGAATGTAGTAACAATCTGTTTATAATGCCATGACAGCATAAAATAAATAAAATTCCACTTAGCGGGACTTAACACAATTTATATAGGTACATAGTAACCAGAAAAAAAAGATCTCGAAGTTAACTAAAAAGTTCGTTGTATTACAAACGACAGCAACCGCCGTATTGATATTGTGTTATGTACTATAGAGGGGGGGAACGGAACCGAAAATATACATCGAACATCCTCTTAATTAATGCTAAAAAACAAAATATCTATGAGTCAAACTATTCCTTATAGCCAAGATAAATATAGCAACAATATTAAAATGTGTTAATCAAATTTCAGTTATAGATCTCCACTTTGGAGCTAGACGTATCAAAACAAAAATTTTTATGGTGGGAAAAATATAAATTTCGAGAAATCTCTAGAGGTAGACAGTGACAAGTAAGTTATAATCAAATGTGTCTGTAGCGATCCTAAGACATCGTTTTTATGGAAACATACACTGTTATTACTAAGAAATTAACCTATTTATATTTTTGTCAATGTTTAATCTCTAATCTTTTTTTTAAACTTAAAAAAGAGAAACATGGTACGAAAGTATTGTTTCAGTAGTCTGTGTCTGAGGGCAAACCCTATTGAGTTTATAAAATAAATATTAGTAATATATATTGTTACCAAATTTTATAATAATAAAGCGGAAGAAAAGCGTAGAGGTAGTTATACGATTTTAAAAAACAGTGTAGTTAAATCTACGAAACATGGGTAATTCAAAATTATTTGAACAATTCTGACGTAGGCTATAATGCAACATTTAAACGACATTATGTCTACTATTTTCGAATTTCTTTGGATCATAATCTTATAATATAGGCCTATGTAATAAGGATTATATTCGATAGAAATTCGAAAATAGGATGATTTCTCCACGGTGTTCATGAAGTCTCCGATGGGGATGATGATAAAGATTATTATTATTATTATTATTATTATTATTATTATTATTATTACTATTATTCATAGATTTCAAAAAGGCATGTGACTCGTTTGGGAGGGAAGTATTATATCATATTCTTATTGAATTTGATATTCCCTAGAAACTAGTTCGATTAATTAAGATGTGTCTCAGTGAAACGTACAGCAGAGTCCGTATAGGCCAGTTTCTATCTGATGCTTTTCCAATTCACTGCGGGTTAAAGCAAGGAGATACACTATCACCTTTACTTTTTAACTTCGCTCTAGAATATGCCATTAGGAAAGTTCAGGATAACAGACAGGGTTTGGAATTGAACGGGTTACATCAGCTTCTTGTATATGCGGATAACGTGAGTATGTTAGGCGAAAATCCACAAACGATTAGGGAAAACACGGAAATTTTACTTGAAGCAAGTAAAGCGATAGGTTTGGAAGTAAATCCCGGAAAGACAAAGTACCCAATTATTATGTCTCGTGACCAGAATATTGTACGAAATGGAAATGTAAAAATTGGAGATTTATCCTTCGAAGAGGTGGAAAAATTCAAATATCTTGGAGCAACAGTAACACATATAAATGAACTCGTGGGAAATTAAACGCAGCATACATATGGGAAATGCGTGTTATTATTCGGTTGAGAAGCTTTTGTCATCTAGTCTGCTGTCAAAAAAATCTGGAGGTTAGAATTTATAAAACAGTTATATTACTGGTTGTTCTGTATGGTTATGAATCTTGGACTCTAACTTCGAAAGAGAAATAGAGATTGGGGATGTTTGAGAATAAGGTTCTTAGGAAAATATTTGGGGCTAAGAGGGATGAAGTTACAGGAGAATGGAGAGAGTTACACAACACAGAACTTCACGCATTGTATTCTTCACCTGACATAATTAGGAACATTAAATCCAGACGTTTGAGATGGGCACGGCATGTAGTACATATGGGCGAATCCAGAAATGCATATAGAGTGTTAGTTGGGAGGCCGGAGGGAAAGAGATCTTAGGGGAGGCCGAGACATAGATGGCAGGATAATATTAAAATGGATTTGAGGGAGATGAGATATGATGATAGAGACCGGATTAATCTTCACATGATAGGGACCGATGGTGGGCTTATGTGAGGGTGGTAATGAACCTTCGGGTTCCTTAAAAGCCATTTTTGAATAAGTAAGTATAATAATAATAATAATTATTATTATTATTATTTTTGTTATTGTTATTATTTTAAAATGTGTCTCAGTGAAACATACAGCAGAGTCCGTATAGGTCAGTTTCTATCTGATCCTTTTCCAATTCACTGCGGGCTAAAGCAGGGAGATGCACTATCACCTTTACTTTTTAACTTCGCTTTAGAATATGCCATTAAGAAAGTTCAGGATAACAGGCAGGGTTTGGAATTGAACGGGCTACATCAGCTTATTGTCTATGCAGGTGACGTGAATATGTTAGGAGAAAATACACAAACGGTTAGGGAAAACACGGAAATTTTACTTGAAGCAAGTAAAGCGATCGTTTTGGAAGTAAATCCCGAAAAGACAAAGTATATGATTATGTCTCGTGACCAGAATATTGTATGAAATGGAAATATAAATATTGGAGATTTATCCTTCGAAGAGGTGGAAAAATTCAAATATCTTGGAGCAACAGTAACAAATATAAATGACACTCGGGAGGAAATTAAACACAGAATAAATATGGGAAATGCGTGTTATTATTCGGTTGAGAAGCTCTTATCATCCAGTCTGCTGTCAAAAAATCTGAAAGTTAGAATTTATAAAACAGTTATATTACCGGTTCTTCTATATGGCTGTGAAACTTGGACTCTCACTCTGAGAGAGGAACATAGGTTAAGGGTGTTTGAGAATAAGGTGCTTAGGAAAATATTTGGGGCTAAGCGGGATGAAGTTACAGGAGAATGGAGAAAGTTACACAACACAGAACTGCACGCATTGTATTCTTCACCTGACATAATTAGGAACTTGAAATCCAGACGTTTGAGATGGGCAGGGCATGTAGCACGTATGGGCGAATCCAGAAATGCATATAGAGTGTTAGTTGGGAGGCCAGAGGGAAAAAACCTTTAGGGAGGCCGAGACGTAGATGGGAGAATAATATTAAAATGAATTTGAGGTAGGTGGGGTATGATGATAGAGACTGGCTTAATCTTGCACAGGATAGGGACCGATGGCGGGCTTATGTGAGGGCGGCAATGAACCTTCGGGTTCCTTAAAAGCCATTTGTAAGTAAGTATTGTTATTATTATTATTATTATTATTATTATTATTATTATTATTATTAATATGAATAATGTTGTTAAAATTATTGCTGTTAGTAGATTTTCTTCGGGAATTTCTTCTTCGAAATATTTTAGTTTTCTTCACGTTAGTATTCAAGGCACATGAGACTGGCGCTATTGTGGACGGTCGCTGTTTTTCCACGCGCGTTACATTTCTAGGTCAGCGGTCAGTGTGTGACGGGCAGCATTTCTCCCCGGAAATGACTGGAAACATCCGTGCGCTGTGTCATCTGCAACTCGGATGCTGGGCGGAGATATCAGCAGGCTTTACAAACCTGCGCTTCATATATTTCGTTAAACGTTAAAGGGAAGCAATAACAGGAAATGTTTGCTCGCTCTGAACTTATGTGGCTGCGGCAGTGCTTCGTGCGACATTGCCCACCATTCACAACAAAACAAAAAGAAACCAGTGAAGAGCAAAGAAGTAAATGTATTAAAGGGATACTGACGTAGAATCTTAAGAGTCTGTGTGAAAGATGTTGTGGAAGTTGATACTTGAGCCTATTAATAAATGTACAATATCAATGTTTAAGCTGGAAAGTGCACAGAAGATAAATATGTGTAGAGAAGTTTTGAAAGGAAACATTTATGTGTATTCTCTAGCTCGGGTGAATTTGAACTTCTTAAAGCTGTAAATGGTCAGTAAACTTCGTAAATATTCATGCAATGATAGGCGATAAATTGGGGCTACATTCAACACTGTTACACTCAATAAGCGTCTGAATTGAAAAAATAAACATTGGTTATGGTAACTAAAATAAAATAAGAAAGCAAAGTAAACATAATTTATTTATTTATTATTTTGATAATAACTGTAACATAAAATATAATATATACAGACAAACTTTAGCTCGACCCTGAACCAGTAGAACTCGTTCTTAGGGGCGGATTCCTGAATTGAAATTAATAATTATACAATACAATTTGTCTTAGGTCTACTGTGCATTTATAGTATATAAATTTAAATTTACAATTTTTCAATTTTTATAAAATCCATACATAACTTTTTAAATTTAATATTAGAACTATTAGAATTGAGATGATTAGGATATTTAAATATAAATTTGTTATAAATGCTTGGGTCTCAATTACTACTATGCTTAAATACTGTGACAGTGTTCCATTTTGGTTCAAACTATCTTAAAGAATTCATGCCTTTTGTTTCATAACTATGAGAATACAATTCAAAATTATTTCGATTTTTATGTATGAATTTTATTAATACAATACAATAAATTTGTCTTACGTTAAGTACATTAAAGTCTAAAAACAATTTTTGAGATGGAAAATCAATAGGTTTATGAAGTCATATTTTAATTATTTTCTTCTGTAATAAATAAAGTGGATTAAAATTGGATTTAAATGAGCTACCCCATCCTATAATTCCTTACATAATTACCGATTTAAATAAAGTTAAATATATTGTACGTAATAAACTTATTGACAAGTAATTCCTCAATAAAACAAAATAATATACTATTTTACGTAATTTATTACAAAGGTAATTAATGTGTTGGTTCCATTTTAAATGATTATCGAAAATTATGCCTAAATACTTACCTTCAGAGGACTCTTTAATAATCGGAAATTTACAATGTTTAAGACAACAATCAGAATTATGTAATTTAATACTTAATATAGATGTAGGAAACTTGGTACATTTTTCAGATAATGAGAATGGAATAATTATGGTTTATTTTCGTTGATTGAAAGATAATTTATGTCAAGCCATTTTTTATTAATTTAAATTCATTATTTGAATTATTATATGCATCATACCAGGTTTTTCCACCAAAAAGTAAAACTGTGTCATCAGCATAAGAATAGTGAACACCATTGTATTGTTGTAAGTCAATTTTTAATAAGTCATTAATATATATTACAAATAGAATAGGGCCTAGAGCTCTACCTTGGGGAACACCTATATTAATAATTAAAGGTTCACTTGAATAATTGTCAATTTTCGTTATTTGGATTAATATTTAATTTATTGGTCTGACCCAATATTTTGGGTTTGCCCTGTGACACAGAATAGCTCACAATAAAATTTAAAATGAAAAATTATATAAACAGGTTTCAGACAAAACTGATTAAGACATAAGAAAAAAAATAGAACCAAATATAATTTAAATTGAATGTATACCATAAAGATGCTGACGAAATATCGCTACAGAAAATTTTATTATAGTGGTGACGATGGCATCTTGAAGATCTCTCGTCAGCTTGTATTTTTCCCTCCACTTTGCAAAGGCTTTCGGAATGGTGCCTCTCGCTCCGAAGAAGAGACCGGTAACCGTGATTTTTTCTATGTTGTATTTCGCCGATAGGTACTGAATCGTGGGCTCGTAGAGTTTCTTTTTCTCTTCGTTCACTTCAGATGTTTGAGTGGCTGAGATTTCAAATCTGATTGTAGGATCAATTATTTCGGCTGTCTGTTTATTTCTATTTATAGCTATGATATCGATCCTACGATTGCTCCCACCATCAGCAATGCAATGAACTTCCTCGTGAACGTCTAGATTTTTGGATCGAAGTGCATCTGCGACCATAGAACGTATGATGTTGTGACGTTTTATTCTGAGTACTTCTCCCTGTGGGTAACTCCCAAGCACATGTGGTAAAGTTTCATACTCACTGCAGTGCATAGAGTGGGTTGTGCCTGTAGAGCGACCAGGGAGAGAACGTACTGGTGCCACCATCGCAGTCATTTTTAGCATTTCTCTCTATTCAGAACTTGATAATCCTTCATGCTTGATGATCCACGAGTTGGCTGCAGGTACTTCTTCAAACAATACAACTCCTTTTCCTTTCTGGGGGTATGCACACCAGGTTTTAAATTCACGGTACCGAAGATGTTTTCAAGCATTAATCATTCTTTTATTTGACTTATGGTGGGTTGTAAGAACGCATTTACTCCTTCGTTAGCCGCTAATGGACCAATAAGTTCGAAAGACGCGCTGCAAGAAACATCTTTAGTGTTATTGGTCCGTTAAAGAATTCACTAACTTAGAGATCTGATTTCCCTCCTATAATAATATTTATTCCTCCGTTAGACAGCCATCTTACGTACATTTTGTGTGTTGGCGAGTAGTTTATATATTCTGATTCATCACAATGTTGCCTGTATGAGATTCAAGCATGCGATATTTTGTATAATAGGGCTATATACACGATATTAAAATATTATTACATATCGATGGCTAGAAAGTGATACCTCTTATCTGTAAATTTGCAGATGAATAAAAAAACTTCGAAATTATTTTCTCAAAATAGACAAGCCTTTTATATATGTTTCTGCTTTGCAAGATCTTCTACTGGAGAACAAAATATCAGTACAGTGTCCAATTTTGTGAATATAATAATAATAATAATAATAATAATAATAATAATAATAATAATAATAATAATAATGTAGTTATACAGTATAGCCAGATTAATATTGAAAATGCTAGTAAAAATAAAATGATGTCCCTGTATATGTTTCTGCTTTACAAGATCTGCTACTCGAGAACAAAATATTAGTACACTGTCCAATTTTGTGTATATAATAATAATGTAGTTATAGAACAAATTTATAAACAAACATTGCTGATTTACTTCCATAAAAACCACAATAAATTTAAATTTGATCCTCATGAATACCATACGAGACAAAACTACAGTTTCTTTCTAAATACCCCCAAATGCCACACAACTCCTGGATTAAAACACAGCAGAAATTTTGGACCCAAAATTTATAATGCATTGATTAGAGCTTACCCTGAGCTAAGTACACTTAACACACATAGATTTAAGAAACAAATCAGATTAATTATTTAATTGTTTAAGCTAATTGAGTTAAAAAATTGATACTCTAATATTCATGTACTTTTGTACTTTCTATTTGTATATAAACCCTATTATTACATGCTGTATGTATTTTACCACTTATTAATGTTATAGTGCTCAATGAACTCTCTTAATTTTGTGATATATTTTGTATAACTCATCTGAACTGCGCCCGAGCTTCTGCTCTTTCGGGCTGCAATGCCTAATGTAGCTCAAGTGTATAGGACGAAATAAATGAAATGCCTATATATATATATGTGTATATATATATATATATATATATATACATATAGTAGAGTCAGGTTGATATTGAAAATGCTAGTAAAAATAAAATGATGTCCCTGTATATGTTTCTGCTTTGCAAGATCTTCTATTCGAGAACAAAATATCAGTACACTGTCCAGTTTTGTGATCACAATAATAATGTAGACCACCTCTATGGCGTAGGGGTCAGCATGCTGGTCTCTTACGCAGAGGGCCCGGGTTCGATTCCCGGTCGGGTTGAATTTCCTGGTTGAGGTTTTTCAGGGTTTTTTCTCAACCGTAAGGCAAATGCCAGGAAATTCGGGCCACAATATCAATTAACAATACATTTTTAGCTTCACAACACTAGCCAATTAAAGAAATGATATTTCTGAATAGTTCATCCTCTATTTGTAATATTTTTTTACCCTTAAAAGTATATAAAAAAAGGTATTTTACTGACAACTTGAAATTAATGTAACTTTGAAAATATTGAGATTAGGACAAATGTTTATATGACATATTTTGCTTACAATGTCTTCGGAAATAAGCTCCGTAAGGGACGGTAAATCCTCGTGAATCACTCTGTATAAACATATAGAGGACTCGATAAATTCCACCTTACTGAGAGTTGAATTGTACTTCTCTCCTACATGTAAAGAAATGTCTTACCACATCATTTCTGATATACTCGTGCATGCCTTGTGTTACACATGACTCTTTTCTTCGAAGTAGCATTCCTAAAGCTACTTCTGGAACGTTTACGTTTTACATTTCATTTAAAATGAACTTCACAAATGACTACAGTATTTTACTTTCCCCTTGAAACTGGTGAAGAAGAATGTTTTCAAATATAAAGAGTTGTGACAACACGGTACATTCGTTGTCCTTGCAGTGGAAAAAAAATTTGTCAGTTTTCCTATTTGTTCGAGTTATTTATGAGTTTCTAGTCTGGTGAGATGTCAGTGGAATAAAATGAAATGCAGAACAAATGAAGTGGGATGCTGCGTTAACACTGTGTTCTGTTCTGTGTTTATTGCATAGTTGTCGTGTTGGGGGCGCACGGGAAGAGCTCGTTTAAGACATGACTCTGCAAGCCGTAAGGTTCTGGGTATGATTCCCGATTACTTAATGCATTTCTTTCATTAATGTCCTTCCAGCTACATTATGGCCCCGAGGTTTAAACCACCTCTAAAAAAATCCAGTAGCAATGACATTTCTTTGGAAATAAAGGCGACCGAAAAATAGAACTCAAATCTCTAAACTGTCATTGCCGGACTTCTGTGACCTATAGCAGGAAAATTTCATCTTTTCTTTTCATAATAGAATTCAGAGAGTGATACAAACAATATCGAAACTAGTCTATCAGGTATCATAACACCAAAAATGCATAAATGTTAACACAGTGAAGTTGTTATTTGTATGTAAGTATTAAAAGAGTTTATTCAAGACTAAATAGTTTTCCTTTTAGTTCTCAATTTTCCCCCTTATATTTACTTCCGAAATGTGAAATAATGCCATGTATTGTGGGTCCCTATCACCACGGCATGGCGCGTCCTCAGTTGCGGATCGAGGAGACGGCCTCCAGATATGGAGGGTAGCTGTGAATATATTGGATAAGCAGTCGCGGACAACCGATGAGGGGTGGTCCTCCTCAGAGAGGGTTTGAAATTGAAAGGGTTACATCAGCTGCTTGTCAATGCGAATGATGTGAATATGTTAGGAGAAAATCCACAAACGATTAGGGAAAACACGGGAATTTTACTTGAAGCAAGTAAAGAGATAAGTAGATTTTGAAATAAATCCCGAAAAGACAAAGTATTTAATTATGTCTCGTGACGAGAATATTGTACGAAATGGCAAAATAGAAATTGGAAATTTATCTTTTGAAGAGGTGGAAAAACTAAAATACCTAGGAGCAACAGTAACAAATATAAATGATACTCGGGAGGAAATTTAACACAGAATAAATATGGGAAATGCCTGTTATTATTTGGTTGAGAAGTTTTTATCATCCATTCTGCTGTCAAAAAATCTTAAAGTTAGAATTTATAAAACAGTTATATTACCAGTTGTTCTTTATGGTTGTGAAACTTGGACTCTCACTTTGAGAGAGGAACATAGGTTAAGGATGTTTGAGAATAACGTGCTTAGGAAAATATTTGGGGCTAAGAGGGATGAAGTTACAGGAGAATGGAGAAAGTTACACAATACAGAACTGCACGCATTGTATTCTTCACCTGACATAATTAGGAACATTAAATCCAGACGTTTGAGATGGGCATGGCATATTGCACGTATAGGCGAGTCCAGAAATGCATATAGAGTGTTAGTTTGGAGGCCGGAGGGAAAAGGACTTTTGGGGATGCCGAGACGTAGATGGGAAAATAATATTAGGCCTAAAATGGATTTGAGGGAGGTGGTATATGATGATAGAGACTGGTTTGATCTTGCTCAGGATAGGGACCTATGGCAGGCTTATGTGCGAGCGGCAATGAACCTCCGTGTTCCTTAGAAGCCAGTAAGTAAGTAAGTAAGTAATGTGAAATAATGCGTTCTAGAAAATATTCGACTGCAATTCAAATCTTCTTATACTCTTCGAACACAAGAAATAAACTTCATCATCATCATCATCATCATCATCATCATCATCATCAGTAAGTTCAAGGTTTAGGCCTATTATCTAGTTCCGTGTCCAGGGTTCAGTTGGTCTCTAGTGTTTCCTTGGTCGTCCAGGTGATTTCTTTCCAAGACTATTAACCAGGTCCATTGTAGACAGGGCCAAGTTTCGATTACCCATGGCAGAAGTCCGTACCACTGAGATCGTTGCATGTTTCCTATTTGTAGCGATGGCAGCGACCTCATTTTCATCGGTAATAAGAATTTGGTGGACCTATAGTTTATACAGCGTCATTAAATAACAAAGATTGTGTTCTGATTACATTTTTGTCACCATTTTCCAAAGCTAAAAATTCATGGAATGATTGGTATCAGATTCACATTGAAATAAAATACATATTATAAAATAAAACAATATATCAATGGATGCTAATGTAAGTAGTATATCACAAATTTTTTTCCAGGTGTGGTAGAGTTGTTTATTAATGTTTCAAAAACGTTGAAAACGACATAGACTGAAATAGTCCTATCGTCCGAAACATTAGAAGGGTAATGAAATTATTAACTTGTAAAGGAGTAACATTATATTTGTGTATACGGAATACGATATGTAAGAAGAGAATTCTGACTGCTGAAGGTTAAAAGAGGGTTAATGACTTTGAAGTTCAATTTGATATAAACCGAAAACTCGTATTATGATTCAGGTAAAAGGTTTCCAAGTTTTAAACGAAGTTAATAACTTTAAAATTCAATTTTATTCGTATCTAACGTCATCAGCGCAGTAGGAACTATGTGAAAGACAAAGATAGCAACAAGTTACTAGTGCGGGTTGCATACTTTTCTGCCGGCCTCACCTAGTAACGCTTGGAAGCTGTTCCAGTTGTGAAGCATAGAGTTCAATGACACAGAGGAGCATGTTTTGATACTCTGAGATGGCAGTCCTATCGCTGAACTATAATAATAATAATAATAATAATAATAATAATAATAATAATAATACATATAAGGAGCATTCGAAAGAGTATTAAGTATGAATTTTATATATGTGATCTTGTTTCACACATTAGTCACTGTAGTCTCTTATGGATTTTGTTCTTTTTCCACAGTGAGCAAAGGCAGTCGTCGTCTGGATGGTGGAATCTTTGCGTCCTACATATCTTGTGGTGGAAGCCGTGGATAGCGAGTTTGGTTACCACGTGTCTTTGGTCCTGGCACGTCTCTGTCCACTTCCGGTCCGTCATTGCGCTTGTACAGCTGTCAAAAAAAAAAAAAAAAGTGGCCGCACTCGTGAACAGCGAATATTTTCAAAGTCCACTTCGGGTCGCGGCGATGTTACACGATGCATGTGCTTGTACAAGCAATTTCCGAACTATGAAAGTGTTCCATGTCTGCGCCTCGTAGGCCAGCGGTAGAGTGCTTGTTTATTGATTCAAAGGTTGTGGGTTCGGGCCTTCTTCAAGTTTTCATTTTATTTTTAAACGTTCTTTAGCGATATAATGCTATTCAAATTATCATTTATATTCAGTTATCGTTCTTTATGGATATCACGTTATTTATATTTTGTTATCGTTCTTTAGAGATATGAATAAAATTCAAGTCATCATTTGTATTCTGTTATCGTTTTATAACGATATGAATAACAATTTTTATTATTGTATCTCCAATGGTGGTTAGCCCTATTTTACATATGTATGTTAGGGCTATCGTTTCATACACAAAAAAGATAAGCATAAAGAAAAATGGAAAAGAAAATTAAATTAGCTTACGCGATGTAAACAAAACATAAACAAACCGTAAATTAGGCATTGCGATTGCAAAATAAATATCAGGTATCAATTTGAAACATACAAAAACATTAACAACACACATACGTAACAATTCTATAACACAAATACGCAGCCTTCCGTACCATACATCATAAATTAATACACAATAGTCATACAAACACAATCAAACTATAATTACGACATTGCGACGACATCAAGCATCACATAACTGACTCACATACATAACAAATCAAGCATCCGTTACAACACATATACTTCAACATAGTAACCACACTTTTAAAAGTTACAAATTTGGCTCCAAGAAGAATAAATAGGACACTGTTACTAATTACTGTTCTTCTATAATTTCTTAAATAAATCTGTAATAAATCTGTGAAATTCCGATATGAATAATATTCACGTTTTTTATATTGTTATCGTTCTTTAGCGATATAGATAATATTCAAGTTATCATTTATATTCTGTTTTCCTTCATTAGGATTATAAAATAATATTCAAGTTATTTATATTGTTATTGTTCTTTCGCAATATAAATAATCTGTATTTTATGTAAGTAATTATTATAACACAAATAACCATCCTTCTTTGTAAAATAGGTTATTTTATTTAGATAATTAAATAAGTATTATATAATATCTTATAAAAATTAAACAAACCGATATTTATCATTTATATTCTGTTATCGTTCTTTAGTGATACTGTATAAATAATATTCTAGTTATTTATATTTTAATCGTTCTTTAGCGATATAAATAACATAAATTTAATATTAGGTTTCGAAAAATCCAGTTGCATAATACTGGTATTAGTTTTTCTTTTTGTATTATTACATTATACTATCTTGAACCACAATAAAATGAAAAGGAGTAACGAGGAATTGAACCTGAGACGTTGACATCTAAATTTCGACGTTCGTCCGCTGAGCTACGAGGGCAAAAGTGTGGAAACATTTTCGGAAAAATTGGCCCAATCACACTCTAAGATTTTCTGATGATTCGTAGAAGCTAATCCAGGATGCGGGGGGCAAAGGCTAATTGAGATTTCCCGGTCTCTGATCGGGTCAAACATCCTGATAGAATTAATATTTAACCCTTGCCGTGACTTTCGGTGAAGTCCGGAGGGCCCAATTAGTCAAATCCACTCTCCTCATCTCCATGCTTGGGTCCCCTGGAATTTAATAAGATGCGACAGAGATAGTGGTGTGCGGAAAGCAACGGGATGTTACCGCATTTAGGCCTATCCTTCCCAAGAAAAACTGCAAACATAAACAAAGGAAGCTTTTAATAGAAGAAGAAGGATATTCTGCGGACCTCTGGAAAAGTAACTAAGGAAGAGACTAGTGAAGTGCTTTGTGTGGAGTGTGGCATTGTATGGGGAAAGAACATGGACATTACGACGAAATGAAGAGAAACGAATTGAAGAATTTGAAATGTGGATGTGGTGAAGAACGGTGCGTGTGAAGTGGACAGACAGGATAAGAAATAAAATTGTGTTTGAAAAAGTGAGTGAAGAAAGAATAATGCTGAAACTGATTAGAAAGAGAAAAAGGAATTGGTTGGGTCTCTGGTTGAAAAGAATAATAGAAGACATTAGGATATGTGGATCATATGCGGAGACTAAGAGGAAGGCAGAAAATAGGAAAGATTGGAGATTGCTGGGTTTGCAATGAAAGACCTGCCCATGGACAGAACACTTATGTATGTGTGTATGTTCAGAATGCCTGGAATATCGTGTCTAAGAACAGTCGCTATTTGCAAAGACTAGTCGATTCCATGCCCACTCGACTGCAAGATGATCGAGATAAGAGGAAGATAGACTAAATATTGAATTGTGGCTTTTTGTTTTGTTTTTTGAACGCTTAATTGTTTGAATGTTTTAAGGCCGACGCCAGTAAATTTGTTTTGTTTATGCCACGAAAGATATTTTTATTGAGAATAAAATATTTTTTCTTTCCATTTGCAGTCACGATATCATAATGATAAAGTCATGGCATAATATATTAATGAACCTGATGTTAATTACTAAAATAATCGTAAAAGAGAAGGAGCCATTATGTATAGTTTGTCTCTCTCAAAAACATAACAAAAAAGAACATAAAAAGCACGAGGTTGTAGTCGAACGCAGGACCTCATGAATAAGAGGCCTGAACGCTACCATTACCCTATCGAATCACAGAATGAATACTTCAATTATAACTGTAGATATCAGGCAACGTGGTCCAACAACATGTAACATCGCCTGTCTCCGAATTATAGCGAAGATACCCGAAGGGAACTTTGTTCCAGGAGAGCGGCCACTTTTTCTTTTGACAGCTGTACAATAGAAGTCCGGGTCGATGTCTTCTTTCTTCCTACGCCGTGTCTCCAGGTGTGCTTGATATGGGCCCGTTGATGGTAGCATTAGTTCCAGCCTGAGGTCCTCTATGAAGAAACTCTCTTTGGCCAACACGCAGACGATCCTGGTAGGGGACTGCTTTCCTACTCCTAGGACTCTCTTCAGGAACCTTGCCTTCACATTTTCTAACTTTGCAAGGTCGTTGTTCGTCAGTTTCTCCCATATTAATTCTATTCCATGGAGGCAATCGGTGTTATAACTGCATGAAATAATGACATTGCTGTGGCCAGGGAGAGTTTGCTGATGTTCTGAATTCTGTTTATGGCTTTCGTGGCTGCCGTTGCTCTTTCCTGGATATGTATTCTGTAGGAAGTCATTGTCGGTTGCAGGTATACACCTAGGTAACGAAAGGTGTTCACGGTCTCCAGCGTATCTCCTTGCAAGGTAAATTTCTCGTCTTTTGCTGGTTTTCCTCCCTTTCTGAAAACCATATGCACTGTTTTTTATTTGTTGATCTCGAAGCTGTTTTTGCAGGCCCACTGTTCGAGCCTCTCGAGTGCTGTTTGCAGATCGCTCTTGCAGTGCGACCCTAGAGCCATGTCGTCTGCATACATTATTAACTTCACTGTGGGTAGGTCCTTAACTATGTCTATGATGTCTGGTGTTAAGGTGTTGAACAGCAGCGGGCTCATAGGGTCGCTCTGCGGTACGCCGTTTGTCTGTCTGACCTTTTCGGATAGGACTGCGCCGTCGTTAATAATAATGTGGTTATATGTGAGAAGAGATACACACCGCTGAACTATGTGTAGCATTCGTAACGTGATCAGGGGGCATTAATTTATTTTGCTCTTAATTTCCAAAAAGTAAACCTCTTTCTAAAAATTATGGTTTAGTTAATTTTTTGTATCTATGAATTTTTGGTTAGACTGTTGTGCGTTTTTCTTCTATTACTATATCTTATTTACTGAGGAGGAAGTTCATTATGTGCCTTACATTTCATTTCCTGTTTTCTCTCATTTCGTTTCCGGGTTCGTTTACCTAAGACTTATTTTTATCTGTGATCGAATCTCTGCATTTATCTTATAGCGAAGATAATTTCCTGGTTTTCCTTCTCATTATTTCGAATCAGCATTGAGTTGAACCTGCGTATCCTCTTCCGAAAACCGTCACTAGATTTGAATAATTTCGAGGGAAAAATTGTTCCGGAGCCGGGTATCGAACCCGGGACCTTTGGTTTAACGCACCAACGCTCTACCACTGAGCTACCCGGGAACTCTAACCGACACCGATCCAATTTTTCCCTCTATATCCACAGACCTCAAAGTGGGCTGACAACCGTCAAGCAACCAACTTTGAGTGCACACTAACTCCGTGTGACTTAAATTGTGGTTTTCTGTTAACGAACAGTGTCGGGTAGAGTTCCTGGGTAGCTCAGTTGGTAGAGCGTTAGTACGTTAAACCAAAGGTCCCGGGTTCGATACCCGGCTCCGGAACAATTTTTCCCTCGAAATTATTCAAATCAACTTTACAGGGAGTTATACCTGAAATCTTGATTTGCATAATACACGTCACTGTTCGTTAACAGAAAACCACAATTTAAGTCGCACGGAGTTAGTGTGTACTCGAAGTTGGTTGCTTGACGGTTGTCAGCCCACTTTGAGGTCTGTGGATATAGAGGGAAAAATTGGATCGGTGTCGGTTAGAGTTCCCGGGTAGCTCTGTGGTAGAGCGTTGGTACGTTAAACCAAAGGTCCCGGGTTCGATAACCGGCTCCGGAACAATTTTTTCCCTCGAAATTATTCAAATCAACTTTACAGGGAGTTATACCTGAAATCTTGATTTGCGTCACTAGATTGTGACGCGTTATGCAGTTCCTAGTTCTCATCACAATAATTGAATCGGCGATTGCAGAAACATAACATGTCATGAAAACTAAATTTTTCAGTAGACACAAAAAACGGTATTACTGGTGGTATACCACATCATTGGTTATAGTACTGACTTCTTCAGGCAGAAGCCTAATAGGTGTGTCGTTTTATACCAAATTTATTGGAATCTAATGAATTGTTAATAAAATAAATCATGATATATTAGCTGACATGTGCTGTTTATGCAAGGAATCAAAATTATAGTATAATAATTTCAGTTCAACTAAAGTTTATTTGTCAAATTAGGGATATAATATATGCATAGGTTTACAGCGTATTTAATACATAAGTTTAGCATATAAATGAACTTATTTTTCCACAATAGGCCACTGAAGAATATTATTTTAAAAATCTTGATATTCCTGTGGTATGTAACGCATTAGTTTGCGTATATCGTCAAGCTTGTCTCTTTGAATTGTCACGAATTTGTCTGGATAAGCCAATGAAGAAGGTAAATATGGTATTCTCCTTTGTACTTACAAGCAAACATTCTCATGGGGACAGATAAAACAATTAATCTTTTTTCTTCCGTCATTTTAATAATGTAAAAAGAAGTACTTACACAAATTTTGGCCACTCGAGCACAATTATGAAGGCAGTAAAAAAATAATTTTCCCTGGAGCCGTTTACAGAAAGAGAACAAAATGTCATGGAAAGTTTTATTGGAACAGATATAGCAATTCTTGAGTTATTTTTCAACGCATTCAGCACCAGAATTGAGACATTGTCAGACATTGAAAGGAATAAAATATACTTGTTTATTCACAGGATCTCAAGTACGTGTAGTGATTGCAAGGACCCACGCCAAGCAGATGTAGAAAGGCGGTAATATAATTTCTTGCGAAACCAACTGTACTCTTACAGTACCATCCCACGCCATGGGTCATAACGTCATGTATACTCCGTCCGTTTGAAACCTCAGTCTCGCGAATCGGTGACCCTAGACTGCAGTCTGATAACAACTAAGTTATTTTGCGGAAATATATGCAGAAATTTTAATCCCAATCGTAAGATTTTTTTTATTTGACTCTTCAACAAAATGCAATCACTGAACACATATTCTTATACATTCTGGTACTTTGTTTCACACAGTATAATAATAGAAATAGAAGGTCATGGTACTGTGAGTAGTATGAAGTACAATTTAATTTTAATATACAACTTTGTGTAAAGGAAACACTGGATTTGAAATTGATAGGCCTATTTAATGTGCTCCAAAGGTTGGATGTATTGTGAAATTCATTAATGGTAATGTGTTTATGTGTGTGAGTGTGTGTGCATGTGCGTTTTGTGTGTGTTGAGACATATAAAATGATAATACAGTCTTCAGTATTCTAGAAACTTGACTCGAGCTATACGTATTGTCCCATAAAAGTCTTAACGACATTCTGCATCGTATTTTCTTAAAATGGTGCGTACAATCGTCTCTACTCGATTTATTGCTTCCTTTTGAACTCTATTCCCCTATTCTGCCAACTTAATGTATTGGTAATTTCTGCTTCATAACTTTCTCACGTATCTTTCTTTCTTCTAGAAAAACCTCCTTTTATGTAGTACCGTTACAAATACGTTTGAATCTTCCTTTTTATAATTAAGGCGCTGGGTGTAATAACAGCTTAAGTTGAAAACCTGTTTTGAGAAAAACTATGTCGAAGTTTTATAACAATGTAGAAATTTTGATAGTATAGATACTCGCATCGTTTATTTTGTATAATATTTTAGACGGTTTAAATTATTCAAATCAATATCAGTTATAATTTACATACTCCCAATTTTTAAATATTTGTAAATAAAGTATGGAAAACTTAAGTTGTTATTACAAAGAACGTTTGAGACCTCTTAAATTAGAGTACCTAGACATTAAAATCAGTAGAAAAGTATTACTTCACTAACATACACGAACTTTATTGAATGAATAATAAGAAATAATAGTACATTAAGACTTTATTTTATCAAAATAATACAATAAAAATTTTAACCGATAAGCCCTTACATTCCATGTATTGTGGGTCCCTATTACCACGGCATGGCGCGTCCTCAGGTTGCGGATCGAGTAGACGGGTTCCAGCTATGGAGGGTGTCGGTGAATATATTGAATAAGTAGTTGCGGACAGCCGATGAGGGGTGGTCCTCCAGCTTGGGGGTTGGGCGAAGGGCTAACAACCCATCACCGAAAAAACAGCTTGTTACGAAACCTTAAAATAAGCCTCGGAATGGGACTGATTCTCTGGCACGACTACAGCAAAGGAATAAGATTTTGAGATAGTTACACAACTCAGAACTGCACGCATTGTATTCTTCACCTTACATAATTAGGAACATTAAATCCAGACGTTTGAGATGGGCAGGGAATGTAGCACGTATGGGCGAATCCAGAAATGCATATAGAGTGTTAGTTGGGAGGCCGGAGGGAAAAAAACGTTTAGTGAGGCCGAGACGTAGATGGGAAGATAATATTAAAATGGATTTGAGGGAGGGGGGATATGATGATAGGGAATGGATTAATCTTGCTCAGGATAGGGACTAATGGCGGGTTTATGTGAGGGAGGCAATGAACCTCTGGGTTCCTTAAAAGCCAGTAAGTAAGTAAATAAGTAAGCCCTTACTTTTTTTATGGAAATATATTTTACAAACAAAATAACGTTTGTTTTAAATTCGTAATAAGAAAAACAGAATATGTATTAATATAATCAATTCTGGAAATAGCCTATGCTACAGATGAAAAATCCTCTACTGTAGTGTCAAATATTCTTATTCATGATCACTGGTTTCATTTTGAGGATGATTTTGATCCAGCAGTAAAATTTTTGGAAATATTCAACATTTTTTCCTCCATTACTGTATCTTGTACAATAATGAATATTGGTACGTGTAAAACATTGTTCTTCTGCTATATGGAAAAAATAGTTTTACGATTTAAAAAAACATATTTATTTTGTTCTTCAAAATTCAAAATGGCGGCAGTTTACTTTGCAGTGATGAAGTGTTTCTTTCATAACTCATAAACTTGTAAAGTTTTTCATATTCTCTCTCTCTTTTATTTTATTGCTGAAACTCATGTTTACAATATCATGCTCTGTCAACTACATTGCTTAATAAATAATATATTTTTTATTTTGTGTTAGAAGAAAATACTGATATTTGACCATTTTTAAATGAATTTATTTTTGATCAGACAATCTATCAAAGGTAGAGAAGTGATCTTGCATCATATTGCAGATATGGTATATATAAATACAAACAAAAAATTTCATCACAGAATGTTGGATAGTTTTTGAGCTATGTGGGAAACGCTTCATCACTGCACAGTGAACTGAATTTGGAAAAAAAAAAGGTAAATATTTTTTTTTAATCGTAAAAATATTTTTTTTTCATATAGCAGAAGGACAGTGTTTTACACATACTAATATTCATTATTGTACAAGATACAGTATATACTAAATAGAATAAAAGCATAAAAGAGCATGACAAAATCAGCCTGGAGGAATGTTACTATGTGAAACATCCTTTGTTGTTAATTCTGTAAGTAATGGTAGAACGTGCCTTATACTCTGTCGGGACTGTCCTGGCATTACGCGTCCGGGATTCATGGCTCCTGCTTCGTGTAGGATCCCCAAGAGCCTAGGATCACCTCCACCCCCATAACTAAGGTTTGCGCCGCTCGTACACTTTGAATCTCCATCGGGAGTGGAGCGTCTAGAAACTCGTAACCTTATCTGTGATTGGCTACATAATTTCGTACATCCTCTTCCTTTATAGACGAAATTCTAAACCCTTAACATCAACTTGTGCCACTTATTTGAGGGTAAATAGTAAAGGCTTAGTTCTAATAGCTTGTTTTGTACAGCAACTTGCATCAAAATTACATAGAACATGACTGTGTGCAATGCTATATTTTATGGAACTCAAAATCGATTCTTCAGCAACATCGCGGCACTTCGTCTCTATTCGTGGATTAGAGAGAATGTTAAATAATAACTTTCTGTAAATTTTATGTGTATTTTCATATTTTTTATCTTGTTTATAAAACTCACGCATAGGCCTATTAGTAATTTTTGGCAAAATTATTTAATACTTAGGGGAGAGTCGGGTAGTATCGGACATCGGGTAATATCGGACAGTGCGTTTCTTTCATCTACCACCATATGGTAGTACCAGAATGGCATGGTTACGTTTGTCTATGCGACATCACAGAAACGTAACCATGTCAATCAGGTACTATCATCGTGTGGTAGATGAAAGAAACTCACTGTTCGATATTGCCCGATGTCCGATACTACCCGACTCTCCCCTAATAATAATATTCCCTGGACCTTTGAACAGGTAAGAATATACTGTAGTTAACAAATACTACAAATAGCAAAACAATTCTTGAGAAATGTCGGGAATTACAATAGGGGAATTCGGGGGAATATGGGCACGTGGGGAATATGAGAAATATTATGTTTTCATGTCGAAACTCTTGCAACGAATTATGTTTCTTCGCTAATAACGGTTAGTATAAAGTGAGAGTATCGTAATGGTTGCTGTGGGAAGCTCTGTGTGCAGTATTGTCTTGTATTGTTGTTAAAATAGCCATGTGAAACGTGAGTATTGACTTCCAAGTATAATAAAATTTCACAATACTTATTTTAGGTATGTCATATGCAATAGATTACACATAAACTTTAGAAAATAGTTTAAATCTAATAGTATACATACAGAATACACATCTTGAACTGCCGTTCTATTGCGTCAGACATTGTTTTGTGAATAGTTTACGGTAGTGCCAACTGTTGAAAGGAAACCCTACATGTCGGGGTAATATGGGCGCTAATGTTCGGGGGAATATGGGCAAGTATTACACTTCATAAAAATGACTCTTCAATATCGTTGAAAATGGCCTACAAATGATTACAAGAGCGAAAGATGTCACTGAACCCAAAGAACACAAAGTGTGAAGGTAACTACAACGCGAGTAGTTTGTCTCGTCAGAGGGTTGTTGTTTACGTAAGCACAGTAGGCATACTAGAGGCGCGTACTTGTAAGAACTGTTTCCGAATCGATGATTCAGAAGGTGCCTCATATTTTGTGTACTTTTCTATAAACCCTTTAAACTGAGGATAGTCCAACGTTTTGAATGGAATATTGCAACTTATCATTCGACACAAATCCTGGCGAAAGTCTTTCATATTTGAGGTGGTATTTGAACTTGAACCCTTATTTTCTTCTAACATAGAGCTACATTTTTTTATGTTTTTCTGTGTATTACAGTGATGTTCTATCGGTTAGTTTGTTACCTCTTTTTAATGCACACATATTTAACCTACATTTAATTGTTTCACCAGTAGGACTATCACTACTAAATATGTGGACACCATATTCTTGTATTAAAGAATAAACACTATGTTTTTTAACATCTGTCTTCGGCATTATGATCACTTCACCGAACACAAATGAATAATATGTTCACGTATTTCAGTGTTCTCTGTTCACGTACGGACGAGGACTGACTGAGAACGAAGAGTGGCAGTTGTTTTCGGTGTTCGCGTGGTGCTCTCTGCGGATGGTACCGTGTTGTAGCTACTTGGGATGCGTGCACACCTCATGCCAAAGTCTATGTGTACAGTACTTGTAACCCGTAAACATGACTTTTATTTGACTTTATTTCCGCTTTCTAATAATAGCTTTGTGTAAATTTTATGTGTATTTTTATATTTTTATCTTGTTTGTAAAACTCACGCATATTAGTAATTTTTGATAAAATTATTTAATACTTAATAATAATATTCCCTGGATGTTTGAACAGATAAGAATATAGTTAACAAATACTATAAATAGCAATCACAATATATATGTATTGGTTTTCATTTTTTCTTATGCGAGACAAGCTTTAGTCCTTTTAGACCTGTTCTAAGGCTGAAAATCTGTCCGTTCATCTCTTGTGTGATCGGCCCCCGTCTCTTCTTCCCCTATATGAAGTACAGCCTCTACCAAAGTTTAAAGACACATCTTCAAAAGCAATGTTTCACTCCTGACTTTGTACTTACGTGAACCCCCTGATCTTTATACAGGAAATAAATGCGTGTGAAAAATGAAGTTCGTACTTTAAAGCCAATCTCTCTCTCTTTCAAAGTGTAGCGACATTATATAACAATTTTTCTGTTATGAAATTTTTGTACGAAAAAATGAAATTACTTCAGAATGAGTGTACTTAGATCAATGAATTTTGGGATAGAGTTAGATATCATCTCAAGTCATTCTTCCACATCCGAATAATCTGTCACGTCATGTCCATATTCAATGAATTTCGACCCATTTTCACTTTATTTTCAAGGAATAAATCTGACCTTCCCACATTTGTAACTAACTCCACAACTGCTTACTAAAATGATTGACAAGATTTTACCAACTCCCAATGTTATGATGTAAATGGTAGTGACGGTCCGTGACGAATTTGCAGCAAATTTCATACTGAAGAGAATTGTAGAAACTTGCAACTTTTCCTAAAGAGGAGAACGAAAATATCTGGATTGCAATGCGTGAACAAGCTGTTACATTTTCTTTTAATAAAAAGTGATAATTGCACAAGAAACATTTCAGATATAACAGAAAAATAGTCAGTTTACAGGATTTAATAGGTATATACTCGTATTATATGTATGTATGTATGTATACACAATACAATAAGAATACACAATACAATTTAAAAAAAAATAATAATAATAATGATAATAATACATACATACATACATACATACATACATACATACATACATACATACATACATACATACATAAAATAACCTAATTAATAAGTGAACCTAATTTTACAATGCAACCTACATATGTATAGGACCTACATAAGTTTCACACTGTTACTGATAATAGTCTTTCACTTTACTCTCATCTCACTCACTGTAGTGGCACTATGAGCATTTCACTGACACTTTAGGACACATTTCACTGACACTACAGAACACATTTCATTGAAACTATAAATTATCACTGATCGGAACTATTCACTGCACTGTAAAACCATAACTACACTGACCCACCTCGCTTCACTGATACAACAGTTAAAATAAGACAAATACTTACATCCTTATGCATACTGTACTTATAAACAGAACTACATTTAAGGTAAACATTTCTAGTCTAAGATCCTCTTACACGCTATTTTTAAATAATTTACAATTCAAACCAAGAAGGGAGTAACTCGTCAGGCTAAATAAATACATGTCACCTTAAAAAAATTAAATGTCACCTTAATTTTGATTTGCACTGTATACACAACTTTTTAAGTTATTCTTGAATCTCCTTAAGGAAGGACAGCCCTCAAAGACCGCTGTAGGTAGGTCATTCCAATCATTTATAGTTCTATTTAAAAATGAGAATTTACCTACATCCGTTTTGTGTTTCCTACACTTGATTTTAAAATCACGATCGTTCCTACCATAGTACGTTGGCTTGTCTAACCGAGCCGTTATGTCTATCCATGCTTTCTGACCTAGATGTGCTCTGTACAATGACGTTATTCTAGTTTTCGTACATCTGTTTTCCAAAGTTTTCCATTTAAGTTCCTTTATTGTATCGTTTCCATCTTCTCTTTTACCTTTAACAAATTTAGCTACCCTATACTGGATTTTTTTCTAAGGAATTTGTAATATATTACACTATATATTTTGAATTATTGTGGTCATATGACAATGTTTAATACGATCTTGTGATGTATCAACTCCCATAGAGAGGAACAAAATATTTATAATTATTTTGGAAGAAATCGAAAGATATCTCTGTATCATTTTTGGTAATTTATAAATAATAACATTGCTATAAATTGTCATATCTTTTGTAAATTCTAAAGTCTATGTGTAACTCTTGTAAGGCGATTGACCAAATTTGATTACAACGGTATTTTTCCTTACTCTTCAAAATGCTTTAATAGTCTGGAGACACCTATGAACAAATGTGATATATCGTGTCATATTACTGAAGTCTAAAAGTAGGTGATTATTATTATCATCCATCATAATTATCATCAAACCATGTTTCCGTGTACAACTTCTTTGTTCTTTTACCGTTCTCCAGTCGTCAATACAGATTTGGTTATATTAGCTGAGAATAAAAACTGATTTCTTTCATTGCAAACGTCTACGTCAGTCATGTCAACTGATGCCCATAGACGCAAGCGTGCGCTTTAGAGCTCAGGAGAGCCTGAGCGCTTTACAGCGGAAAGGAAAGAGACAGACGAAGGAGGTAGTATATGCCGCTGGGTCGAGCTATATACAGGGATGGCCAGCACTTATTCAATTGATAAAGGGAAGAGAACTTATTAAAACCGTATCCATGTTAATTGTATATTTGTCTGAAAAGTATAAGTGCATTATAAGAATGTAAGTTTTAATTTTAATGCTCATTTTTCACAAATTTGCTTTTTTAATAAAAATGAATTTTTTCTAACCTTTTTTTTATAGAAAAGTGAAATTTTCAGATGTTTTTATTTAGTAGTCTTACAGGTACTGAAACAATGTTTTCGTAAATATAACATATCGTAAATACGTAATATTGAAGGTAGTGTATTGAAAATTTTGATAATATTCCCTTGGGAAATGTTTGTAAGGAAATGAATTAACAAAGCAACTACTGTTACATCATAAACAAAAGACGTGTTGTAAAAAGTCAGCTCTATAGCTTCAGCAGATTTCAAGAAAATAATTTAATATTCTGATGATGGGAAGTTGCGCACTAATATCACCATAAAAACACAATGCGATAAGAGTTTTGTTATGTAATATTAGTTAAAGTTGAAATATATACTTACGTAACTGCTTTGTACTATAATATTGTTTTGATTAGTTTATTGATTATTACGTTTATAAGGCTAAAGATACTATCAATATCAATTCCAACTTACCATGTCATATTCAATCTCTTTCTTTAGAATATCACTTTCTTTATGAATGATATGTTTCATTCACTTAGTATAGTACTGCATAATACTACTATGGAATTTATGTGAATATTCCTTCTTAACTCTTTATTATGTTATTAACATTTAAAACACAAGTGCAATATTAAGAAATTGGTGTTAGTACTTTTGTTTTACAGACAATAAATGAAATGTCAAACAGAAAGAAGCCATATAAAAATAGCGACATAAAATTTCACGTTCCGTTTGAAGTTTGTGCACCACTGTTTTCTCAATCCAACAGGCTGCTTATTCATATACGTATTCCTGTACAATTCTTCATCCTTCCATACCTAGCGCTTGGTGCCCGCTCACGATGTCAAGATCAGAAAAATGCGCTTGCCTTGACATCACTGGTCTACGTCTACATGATAGCTTATATTTTAAAATAGACAATACAGTAAATAAAATTGAAGAAGATTATAGTGTGTAGAAGATTTTTCACTCCAGTGAAAATTTTCATTATACATGTGTCAATATTTTGAGTACGTTAATCAGTTGTTCTGATGAAGGAATATCCTAATTGTAATAACGAAGTGAGTGCATTTATTTCCTTTTGTTTGTTTTGATAACTAAGGTACAATACATAGCTCTCGTTTAAGTTTGTATAATTTGTATACAAATGAATGTTAGTAATAAAAGGAAAGCTTTGGATTTTGGGTGAGACTGTTAAGGATTATCCTAAACAAAAACTAATTAGCTTAATTAAAGCACGTCTCACTGTTTACAGTAGCATTAGAGAAGATAATTCCGCAAACAAAACACATATATCACATTACGCTACTAGACCTGTACTGCTGAATCTCTGTAAACAAATTAAATTTTACCCACGATCTAAAAGTAGCCTACACTTACCTTCATGATTCGGACAGCAGCGTTTGTCTATAGCTGCAGATTGTATGTGCGATTTGAATTGTGTTCGTTCAACACTGTCTAATGCCTTTCTTTTTATCATTATGATAAAATGACAAGGGAGTCCAAATGCTTGTGAACATCTTATATTGGCTCATAATCCATTTAAATCTAAGGGGGAGGGAACAAACTGAGTTTTGTATTGGTCTCCAGGTATCGATCATATTCCAGGACAATTAATACAAGAGGGTGGAAGCGCATTATCTAACGAAATTTATAAGCTTGTACTTGCTATTTGGGAAAAGCAAATTGTACCAGAACAATGGACGGAGTCCATAATCGTACCTATCTTTAAGAAGGGGGACGAGACTGACTGTAGCAACCTTCGAGGAATACAATATTTTGTCCAATATTCTTTATAGTAGATTAACTTCATATGTGGGTGAAATTATTGGGGATCATCAGTGTGGTTTAAGGCGTAATAGATCAACTATTGACCAGATATTTTGTATTCGACAGATAATGGAAAAAAAATGGGAGTATAAGGGTACAGTGCATCAGTTATTCATATATTTCAAAAAAGGCATATGACTCGGTTAAGAGAGACATTTTATATGATATTCTTATTGAATTTGGTATCCCCAAGAAACTAGTTCTTATAATTAAAATGTGTCTCAGTGAAACGTACAGCTGAGTTCGTATAGGTCAGTTTCTGTCAGATGCGTTTCCAATTCACTGTGGGCTAAAGCAAGGAGATGCACTATCACCTTTACTTTTTAACTTTGCTCTAGAGTATGCCATTAGGAAAGTCCAGGATAACAGAGAGGGTTTGGAATCGAACGGATTACATCAGCTGCTTGTCTGTGCGGATGACGTGAATATGTTAGGAGAAAATCCACAAACGATTAGGGAATACACGGGAATTTTACTTGAAGCAAGTAAAGAGATAGGTTTGGAAGTAAATCCCGAAAAGACAAAGTATATGATTGCCTCGTGACGAGAATATTATACGAAATGGAAATATAAAAATTGGGAATTTATCTTTCGAAGAAGTGGAGAAGTTCAAATATGTTGGAGCAAAAGTAACAAATATAAATGATACTCGGGAGAAAATTAAACACAGAATAAATATGGGAAATGCCTGTTATTATTCGGTTGAGAAGCTTTTATCATCCAGTCTGCTGTCAAAAAATCTGAAAATTAGAATTTATGAAACAGTTATATTACCGGTTGTTCTTTATAGTTGTGAAACGTGGACTCTTACGTTGAGAGAGGAACATATGTTAATGGTGTTTGAGAATAAGGTGCTTAGGAAAATATTAAGAGCTAAGAGGGTTCACGTTACAGGAGAATTAAACATTAAATCCAGATGTTTGAGATGGGCAGGGCATGTAGCACGTATGGGCGAATCCAGAAATTCATATAGAGTTTTTGTTGGGAGGCCAGAGGGAAAAAGGCCTTTAAAGAGGCCGAGACGTAGATGGGAAGATAATATTAAAATGGATTTGAGGGAGGTGGGATATGATGATAAAGAGTGGATTAATGTTGCTCAGGATAGGGACCAATGGCGGGCTTATGTGATGGCGGCAATGAACCTGCGGATTCCATAAAAGCCAGTAAGTAAGTAAGTTAGTTAGTTTTGTATTGGTGAGTTTGTTGGTGGAAAGTTCATAGTTTTTTATAAGAAATGTTTTTCTCTAATGATCAACACTCTCTTATTCAGTAACTATTGCGAGTAGAACCGTGATTTTTGTTCGTATCGATAGGATATGTAATAAAGAATCATTTACTCCTCTGGCATATTTCAATAGCGTAGATGGTTTTCGTGTAAATTTAATTAGAAACCACTTAATTCAAGCCACTGCACGATGCGAGCCGTCGTAGCCAGATAACAGCTCAGCTAGCGATACAGACCGAGTTCGTTGACTTCTTACATCTGTATTGCGAGAAGAGTATGTTAGCGGCGATGTTGCCAGACTGCTGGAACTTCCAACTTAATTTTCTAATTAATCATGCATTTAATCACAAAACGCAATATAGATTTACTATTCATTTAAGTGTATCCTATGGTCCCTTTCAATCTGCAAGGTTATATCATCGGCGTACAGGTGAAACACACTAAGCCAGTTTGTCAGTCAGTCAAACTTAGTGTGTTTCACTTGTAGACCGACGATATTTTCACTTCCCTCTCTGTATATATATATATATATATATATATATATATATATATATATATATACATATACATACATACATACATATATATATGGTGTTTCAAAAATGCGGGGCATAATTTCAGGTATGTATTTCCCACATGTAGACAATCAAAAAAGTTCATTACAACATGTGTCCGAAAATGCTTTATTTCCGAGTTGTGGCCTTCACAACATTGAAATTCACCGGAACGTTTTTCTTTCCGCAGGTCGTTGCCGTCAAAGGAGACATTAAGAGAGCACTCTGACAGTTCATTCCGAGGTGAAGGTTACATTCAGTGTTGTGTAGGTGTTAGACTGTGCGACATGTATTCAAATCAACAGCTGGCAGAGATACACTTCATGTACGGTAAGGCGGACGGCAATGCTGCGCTGGCTCGTCGTTTGTACCAGGAGAGGTACCCACAGCGACAATGTCCAGATCGGAAGACATTTGTACGTCTCCATTACCGTCTGTGCGAGTATGGAAAATTTAACTCTCCTGGTTTGGGAAGGGCACGACCAAGATCTACAACTCCAGAAGTACAGGAGGAGATTCTGGAGGCTGTGAACATGACTCATTCTATCAGCACAAGAAGGGTAGCGTTGCAAGTCGATGTTCCTCATACGACTGTCTGGATACTGTTGAAAGAGTATCAATTGTATCCTTATTATTTTCAACGTGTACAGGCCCTGTCACCAGCAGATTACCCTGCACGAGTTAGGTTCTGTCAGTGGTTCTTGCAGCAGTGTGGTGTAAATCCGAACTTTCCTGCCTTAGTATTATTTACAGATGAAGCACAGTTCACACGAGATGGCATAACAAATTTCCACAATCAGCATGTATGGGTGTATGAAAACCCACGTGCAACTGTTCCATCTCATCACCAGGTGCGGTTCTCCCTCAACATGTGGGCCGGTTTCATTGGTGATGGATTAGTTGGACCCCATGTACTTGTAAACAGACTTACGGGGCAGGCGTACACAAACTTCCTGGAAAACACCATACCTCATATTTTAGAAGACACTCCACTGATCAGTCGTCAACACATTCACTTCTTGCATGATGGTTCTCCTGCACACTTCAGTCGTACGGCTCGCCGGTAATTGGATCGAAGGTTTCCTGATCGATGGATAGGTAGAGGTGGCCCAATTTCTTGGCCTCCACGCTCACCTGATCTGAACCCTCTCGATTTCTACTTGTGGGGCCATTTAAAATCATTGGTTTATTCGTCTCCGGTGCTTGATTTGAAATCCCTTCGGAATCGAATTGTGGCATGTTCTGAGGACATACGGAATACTCCTGGAGTTTGGGATCGTGTTCGCAGGTCAATGAGACATCGATGTGAGGTCTGTATTCAAGCAGGAGGTGGACATTTGACAACGAACTGCGGAAAGAAAAACGTTCCGGTGAATTTCAATGTTGTGAAGACCATAACTCGGAAATGAAGCATTTCCGGACACATGTTGTAATGAACTATTTTGAATGTCTACATGTGGGAAATACATACCTGAAATTATGCCCCGTATTTTTGAAACACCCTGTATATATACATACATACATACACAGGGCTTTCATTTCAAAACTTCCCTGTGGAAATAACTAATTATTTATACTGAATTCAATTCAAACAAAAAACGCGTCAATTTAGATATTGATGGGGAAGACTAAAACAAGGCTGAATTGCATTTTAAGCTTCACTCCCACCCCAGCCATTAAAATTTCAAATAACAATAATAACAATAATAATAATAATAATAATAATAATAATAATAATAGCCTAATGTGTCCCTTGAAGGACAAAGGCCTCCTGTTAGAGGGTAGCTCTGTTTCACTAACGCGGTGAGCTACTTCGCGTTAGGTTGTGTCTAGTGTTTCTTTGTCTGGTTGGAGTTGATTTCGCTGTCACCTTGATTAATTTGATTTCACTAACACTTTGATTACTTTGAATGCACTATCACTGAGTCAACTTGGGATGTTGTTTGTGGCTGGCACTGTCTTCGTTTGTAGTCGACGTCCAATTTTTCTCCATGTTCCCCTGCTTCTTGCTATTCTGGACCATTGCTGGCCTGCTTGTGTTGTGTAGAAGTCTGCCCATCTCTTCCTTGGTATACCTCTGTGCCGGTCTCCTGTGCGCGGGTCCCACATGGTGGCTCTGTGTGTCCATCTTTCGTCTTTCATCCGCGCGATGTGGCCTCCCCACTTCCACTTCAATTTGTTTGCTCTTTGTGTGGCGTTTGTTGTTGATGCCATTTGGGACAGCGACTCATTGGAAATTCTGTTTCTCATACTTATTCCCAATATCTTTCGTTCCATTTTCCTTTGACATATTTCTAGCGCATTCATCTGTCTGTTTGTTGTCGACCATGTTTGGCATCCATAAAGCAGTGTTGGGTAGACGCAGGTTTGTAGTACTTCGAATTTGAGTCTTCTGCTGATTGTCTTGTCCAGGAGTATGAACTGGAGGGACCAGAAGGATTTCCAAGCTAAGGATATTCTTCTTCTTATTTCTTTTCCAGTCTTGTCTTTAAAGGAAATTAGTTGGCATAGGTATGTGTATTCCGTTGCATATGGTGGCGTTGTTCCCTCAATTGAGATGGGGATTTCTTGTCTCTTTGTCATCAGCTGTGTTTTTGTCATGTTCATTGATAGACCTGCGGTTTTGCTTTGTGTACAGAGTTGTTGGAGCATTGACTGTAGTTCTTCTGATGTTTTTGCGAACAGGACTACGTCGTCCGCGAATCTTAGGTCTGTTAGGTGTCTTCCGTTTATGTTTATTCCCTGTTGCTTGTTCCAGTTAATTTTTCTGAATACATTTTCCAAAACGCTTGTAAAGAGTTTGGGAGAGATTGGGTCACCTTGTCGTACTCCGCGTTCTATACGAAATGATTACTTAAATATGAAAGAGCATTCATTTATTTATACAACTCATTCGTCTCCAAATCTTTTGTTTTCTATCGTCGCCTGGAAACCTGCATTTTTGTTACTATCTGTTGATTATAGGAAGACAACACAATCTTTTTTGTGTAATTTCCTAAATTTAATCAATAAGGATAATTTTATGTTCTCTGTTGTAGGGATACACCATTTTAAAATAATTTGATACAGAAACATAACTATTACATGAAATTCTCAATACGTTTTTGTAGCTATATTCTCGTCAGCTCTAATTAACAATAACAATAATCCAGGTAAAGTAATAATAATAATAATAATAATAATAATAATAATAATATAACAATAATAATAATTACTTATAAAGGCTCTTAGAAAACTCGGAGGTTCATTGCCGCCCTTACATAAGCCCGCCATCGGTCCCTGTCCTGAGCAAGATTAATCCAGTCTCTGCCAACATATTCCATCTTCCTCAAATCTATTTCAATATTATCCCCCCATCTACATCTCGACCTCTACAAAGGTCTCTTTCCCTCCTGCCTACCAACTAGTATTCTATATGCATTTCTGGTTTCGCCCATACGTGCTACATGCCTGCCCATCTTGGACGTCTGGATTTAATGTTCCTAATTATGTGAGATGAAGAATATAATACATGCTGTTCTACTTTATGTAACTTTCTACATTCTCCTGTAACTTCATTTCTCGTAGCCCCAAATATTTTTCTAAGCACCTTATTGTCGAACAGCCTTAAAGGGAGAGTACAAGTTTCACAACCATACAGAGCAACCGATAATATAACTGATTTATAAATTGCAACTTTCAGCTTTTTTGAGATCAGACTGCATTGCAAATGCTTCTCAACCGAACAGTAACAGGCATTTATTCTGCGTTTAATTTCCTCCTGAGTGTCATTTATATTGTTACTGTTGCACCAAGATGGTAGTAATAATAATAATAATAATAATAATAATAATAATAATAATAATCTTAAACATATTGGACACTCACTTCAATACGTTAAGTTCGAAATACTCTGTTTCGTCGAACTCTCCACAATATGTACCTTACTTACTTTACTTACTTACAAATGGCTTTTAAGGAACCCGAAGGTTCATTGCCGCCCTCACATAAGCCCGCCAGCGGTCCCTATCCTGTGCAAGGTTAATCCAGTCTCTATCATCATACCCCACCTCCCTCAAATCCATTTTAATATTATCCTCCCATCTACGTCTCGGCCTCCCTGAAGGTCTTTTTCCCTCCGATCTCCCAACTAACACTCTATAAGCATTTCTGGATTCGCCCATACGTGCTACATGCCCTGCCCATCTCAAACGTCTGGATTTAATGTTCCTAATTATGTCAGGTGAAGAATACAATCTTTGCAGTTCTGTGTTGTGTAACTTTCTCCATTCTCCTGTAACTTCATCCCGCTTAGCCCCAAATATTTTCCTAAGCACCTTATTCTCAAACACCCTGAACCTATGTTCCTCCCTCAGAGTGAGAGTCCAAGTTTCACAACCATACAGAAGAACCGATAATATAACTGTTTTATAAATTCTAACTTTCAGATTTTTAGACAGCAGACTGGATGATAAGAGCTTCTCAACCGAATAATAAGAGGCATTTCCCATATTTATTCTGCGTTTAATTTTCTCCCGAGTGTAATTTATATTTGTTACTGTTGCTCCAAGATATTTGAATTTTTCCACCTCTTCGAAGGATAAATCTCCAATTTTTATATTTCCATTTCGTACAATATTCTGGTCACGAGACATAATCATATACTTTGTCTTTTCGGGATTTACTTCCAAACCGATCGCTCTACTTGCTTCAAGTAAAATTTCCGTGTTTTCCCTAATCTTTTGTGTATTTTCTCCTAACATATTCACGTCATCCGCATAGACAAGAAGCTGTTGTAACCCGTTCAATTCCAAACCCTGCCTGTTATCCTGAACTTTCCTAATGGCATATTCTAGCGCGAAGTTAAAAAGTAAAGGTGATAGTGCATCTCCCTGCTTTAGCCCGCAGTTAATTGGAAAAGCATCAGATAGAAACTGACCTATATGGACTCTGCTGTATGTTTCACTGAGACACATTTTAATTAATCGAACTAGTTTCTTGGGAATGCCAATTGTACCAGTCACAAATAATGAAATTGTGAGATATATTGAAGAGAAAAAGAGGAGATTCCTTTATGCTGTCCGTTTTCTTCGCTGAAAGAAAGTGAAATGTTTTTCTTATGAGGAAAATATATACGGAATTATTAATTTTCTCTTTGACTATATTTATTTATTTACTGTGCCACTTTTGCTTATCTTAAAAGTTAATAATTCACATTAACGTTTTCGATACATTTGTATCATCTTCAGATTTAGAGTATTAAATGAACATTTATGTTGAAAACCTTGCCTTATGATATGGAACTTTTTGTGATGGTTTTCGGATCATGTTAGTGTGAATTGCTCTAACTTAACTTAGGTTGGTCTATGATACACTTGTTATATTAAGTTAAGATCACTTACAGTGGATGTAGTACAATTAAAAGATTTAAAATTATTTAAAAGTTATATAAAACTATAAATGAGATCAGAGAAATGTGAAACATTATAAAAACACTGTAAACAATTGTTAGCCAGTTTTTCACTTCGTTAGATGGGACTGCTTCAGTTGTTCTTGATATGTAACAACGATTGAAAATTAATTTTCTCGTTTCGTAGTAATAAAATCAGTATCTTCAAAGTCTTCAATGCAGCTGAAAATAAATAATAGAATCTTTTCCAGCTTCAAGTATAAAAGTGAGTAGAAAGTATTTATGATAGCGTTGTGCGTGCCGTGCATAGATTCCCGACTAACCTAGCACAGCATTCAATTGTTGAGCATTCTCATCTGCATTCAGTCCGGTATGGCTTCTCTTTCTTCCACTGCCTTAGGACTATCTCTTCTCATTTCTCGTTTCCGTCATTTCATATTGTCTCCATGCATTGTTACTTAGGTTTCTTCACAACACTATCTATCTATTGTTCACACAATATAAAAACTCCCACTGACGTAAATGACGTCATAGGCCCTACTTCACATAGTTATTAATTTGAATCCAAATAAACAGAGTCTTACTGGCTGCTAATATGTGGTCTTGATTCAAGAGCCCTACAAGTGAGAAGAAAATTTTTAAGATGTCTGAAAGCTAGGAATAGCTAATGATGATAATAGTGTCCATTCGGAAGCTCTGTTAAAATAGGTTAACGGAAAGTTTTACTAACTTTTCTCTTAAGTATTAATTTTATTCATGCTTGATATTTCCTTTCAAAACATACAGTACCTACCTGGAAAACAAATTTAGTGAAAAAAGTTAGTGAAAATCCATTACTTTTACTAGAAATAGTTTTCGCTTTGCGTGGCGCCGTCCGAAAGTGACATGGGCAAGTAACAGCTCGTTAAGATGTGATTCACCGTCTTAGCTTTTGGTAATAGAATCTCGCGACTTATATATATTTAAATACAGTTGTAATTAAAAGGTTTATTACTTTTTTATTTGCTGATGATATGGCGTTATTAGCAGAAGAGGAGATGATACTAAGGGATGTACTACTGGAGCTAAATGACAGCTGTAAGGAGTATGAGATGAAGATAAATGAAAACAAGACGAAGACCATGGTTGTCGGAAGAAAAAATGAGGCATTGGAACAAGTGAACAGTTTCAGATACTTAGGGTTTGCTGTAAGCAGTAACATGAGCCCCTGCCAGGAAGTTAAAAGGAGGATAGCAATGGCAAAGGAAGCTGTTACTAGAAAAAGGAGCATCTTCTGCGGACCTCTGGAGAACTAAGGAAGAGACTTGTGAAGTGTTTCGTGTGGAGTGTAGCATTATATGGAGCAGAAATATGGACATTACGATGAAGTGAAGAGAAACGACTAGAAACATTTGACATGTGGATATGGAGAAGAATGGAACATGTGAAGGGGACAGACAGAATAAGAAATGAAGCTGTGTTAGAAAGAGAGGGTGCTGAAACTGATCAGGAAGAGGAAAAGGAATTGGTTGGGTTACTAGCTGAGAAGAAATTGCGTACTAAAGGATGCACTGGAAGGAATAGCGAACGTTAGAAGAGTTCAGGGCAGAAGAAGATATCAGACGATAGACGACATTAAGATATATGGATCATATGCGTAGACAAAGAGGAAGGCAGAAAATACAAAAGATCGGAGATTGCTGAGTTTGCAGTGGAAGGCCTGCCCTTGTGCAGAACATGTATGTATGTATGTATGTATGTATGTATGTAACGTTTTTCACAAATGAAAAAAAAAGTATTTTAGGTGCCGGTTTTTGTCTCTTTCGAGAGAATTCAACCCTACGTACGGTACATAATGTTTAAGAATGTCGCCACTTTCTATGCTGATATTTTCGAGATACCTGCCTGTTGAGCTAACTTTCTTAACTATTTCGTGGAAGAATTTTCTAGCCTACAGTCTTTGTCAGCGATGGCGAAAACATAGCGAATCTGTTTATGACGCATTTCTGACGTCGACGCACCCCCCTACCACACATAAATTTAAAAATATAACTATACTGATATCGAAATAAATTCTGGTGCCTTATTCCATTGCATCAGCTCAAATATGCATTTATTTATATTCAGGCTATAGTGTTTATTACATTTAAACATAGATTTGTAAAAATTTATTATATTAGGACTATATACAAGTTATATAATATATACATAGATAAGTAGAAATTTATTATATTAGGTCTATATACAAGTTATATAATATGTACATAGATACTTAAAAATTTATTATATTACTACTATATATATACATGTTACATAATATAAACAGCTGGCTATCGTCTTTATGTACCCATCTTCCAAATCTTCCTTCTTTGCGTATTTTGAATTTTCATACCCCTACATTTAATTTATATTTTATACCCGATAGTAAATTAAGGAAATGTGAACAGAATTCCGGACAAATTAACTTTGAAAATGAAATAAATTATTGTACGTATATTGAGAAGTGTGAGGAATATGAAATTAGGTAGGTGATTCGCTTTACTGAGCATTTTAATTTATCACACAATAAAAGTAATGGATGACAAATGTTCAGACAGCGGTATAATTGCGCTACAATGGGACAAAATTTTAATTGCAGTTACGTATTCCTAGAACGTAACAAAGTCCTTTTTTAGTCATTGAGTATTTAAGGAATAGTATTTTCATACAAATTCTTGCATTTCAATTAAAATTATTTGCAAATCATTAACTTCATAAGTTCCTTATCTTCCTCAAATTAGAGCTACAATAGAAAGAATTATAAATGCTATATGATGATGAGAATAGTAATGTGCTTTATCTGTATTGATTTTATTCCTTCTGCATAAGATTCCGTCTTTATTTTAACTGACCACATAATGAATTTGTATTCTAATTTTAATTGAAACTGTATTTGCATATTTGTTATCCGTTATCCTCTGTATTTGATATTAGGCCTACCATTTATTTAATAGTTTGGTTTCAATAATTCCGTTGTTGTAAAGAATGAGTTCAGTTTGCTTGTCCTCATTTTCCGTGTTTCTCAAATAGCCTGTACCTCGCAGCCTTTCTCAGAATTCTTATTTCCATATTTTCCAACTCTCTTTTTCCTCTAGTCATGTTTAACTTCCGTATAATATGAACGATGTTTCCAGTATATTTTATCCGTGTATTTCATTATCATCTTCCACAGAACTCGTTTTCCTAGCGATCTTTAATATATACCTAGCAGTATCTGAATCAGTTTCTTTTGTATGTTTAAATTTTGTTAAATGTACTGTACTCAGTGAATTATATGGAAGTGCAAACATATTCTACTTTTTTCACTCTACTTCCTGAAGATTTTTATTTTAATTGTTTGCAGGTCATTCGTTATCTCGTGAAACCAAATGAAGGGGTTTTTAAAAAGAAACATAGTCCAAAAAAATTGCAAAGTTGAGATGTTAAGCATGTAGTGAGCGTATTGTAGCGACCACCTACTGAATTAGTTGCTAGTGGTAAAAGAACACCATAGTCCTATGTTATAGGATTGGAAATTTTTACTGGTTTTCATAAAACAAACTTACTCCAAATATTTTTTTTGTGAAAACAGTCATTATCCAAGACGATGGTAGCATTTACGAAAATCTCATTCATTTCATCTTGAAAAATTTATCCATACATTTTTGAAGTGTAGTAGATTAGCAGTACGGCTTCTTATGTACGCGGCAAAAGTCACCTCAAGGAAAAATACTTTAGCACGTGAATTATTGTATCAGTTATGGAGTCATCTTTAGATACAGAAGTAACCCCATGGAAGAAACGTAAGTAACGAAAGGAGAAGGAAGAGAATATAATATAGAAAATTTCGAATTATCACGTCGCCAGGAAAGCTTCAGTAGTTGTAGAAAAAGAAGATTAAAGGAAAGGCACACCTGAGCCACAATACAGTATTTTTTTCTTAAAACAAGCATTCTCCATAGTTACCTACATTTTCACATGTATTTCTATGAAGTAATTTAAGTTATAAATGTACTTCAATTTTCCAAAGTTTATACAACACCTTCATACTTGAAGTATCAACAACACCCATGCCAGATAGCTTTTTGTTCCTCCTGAAAATTTAAATGTTTGGATTATGTTTGTTTTTTTTTTTCGAAAAAAAAAAGAGCCTTCAAATGCTTGCGTGCACCGTAGCATATAGTAAGAACCTTGTGGTAGGTATAAGTGAGCTCTTTCGCTACAAGTAGAAGCGTAGCAAGGAAGGGAAGCTTCTCAGTTCACTTTATTCTTCCCCTGACGCGCAGGTAAGTTTCTAGATAAGGAATGTCCTTTAAATTCCTTTCAGATATTACCGTACTTCTGCGTTTACTTGAGGATACTTCAGTTTTTTTTTTTTTTTTTTTTTTTTTTTTTTTTTTTTTTTTTTTTTGTGAATTGTTCCTTACAGTAAGTCATCATTATCGACATTTATGATAACGTTGGTAAATTGGAATTTATATTTCTCTCTGAAATTATTTTTTTGTTGTTACAGATCGGGATATTCATTTAATACGGTATATTTTAATCCTAACTACTCATTTTCAATTTCAATGAATTAAATATTATTATTAAGCTCAATATTCTCAACTTGTCGGCCTGGGTGGCGCAGTCGGTATAGTATTGCCCTTCTGTGCCCGAGGTTGCGGCTTCGATCCCGGTCCATATCGATGGTATTTAAGTGTGCTTAAATGCGACAGGCTTATGTCAGTAGATTTATTGGCATGTAAAAGAACTGGTGCGGGACAAAATTCCGACACACCGGCGACGCTGATATAACCTCGGTAGTTGCGATCGTCGTTAAATAAAATACAGCCTATTTTTTATTTTTTTCTCAACGTTCAGTGCTCCGAATAATATTTTAAAGAAATAAATTTCAATGCTTCAGTAATAGAAGATAGTTTAAAGAAAAGAGAATTCCTTAAGCACGCTAGAATTAAAAAAAACATCCTGTATTGGTAGCTGAAATTTGTTTACATATTGACCATTCATATCAACATTGTTAACTTATTAATGTAGTTTTCTACGATAGCACAAATTTACTTTACATAAATATAAAAGGTTGAAGAGGTGTAAAATCACGTGTATTGTCCGTCAGAACTCATAGCCATTAAAGAATAAATATGCTATTTTATTTATAATCACGATTTCATGACCGTCTAATCCGGCCATAATTACCAATGCGGTTAGGAACAGTTGAATACTACATATTTTTGAAACGGCTAGGCCTACTACATATTAGTAACTTCAAAATAATAACTGAAATTCATATATTAATTTAAATTTATTTATTTGTATTACATGTAATATTTACGTCATGAGGTAATGAGTTAATTTCTTACTGAAAGAAGTTTGTACATTGAATGTTGCGTTTTCTTCGGCAGTGCGTAAAGTGATTACATACTTTTACGCATTGGTGTTTTAAAGGTTCACTTTACGCACTGATAACAATGGAAAAAGTGCAACTTTACGTACTATTGTAGAAAAATAATAATTTAAGTTCTGTTGTCAGTGGTAGAAGACTAAATTATTATGTTTGATGTCCTCTGACTTCAATTTCATTATCATTTTTCAATATTGAATTATACTTACCGCTAAGACACACATTATTTTAATAATTAAAGTGGCATGTATTTAACTCTTTATATATTATAAAGGCTGCGGCAAAACATCCTCCCCTATTTAAAGTTTAAATAAAGAACAGATGGATCAAAATAAGGAAACTGTATTAATATGAACTGTATCTAAACAGTGGAAAATTTGGGTTACATGCGTTGCCATAACGATATCAAATGACATGCGCAAAACAACAAGAATTGAATAGGACATTGAATACACGGAATTGACATTCAATTAGTGCAAATTGTAATCTGTAACGAATTCCAGCTATGCCGTGGACGGGTGAAGAACGTGCTTACGCTGTGGTATCGTTTCTGGTAAGTGGTAATTCCTTTGTCGTTGCTCAGATGTTTCCCGGACGCTTAATTTCTTCACGTGGTGACGTGGCCAGCACGATCACCAGACCTTGCATCCTGCGATTTTTTCTATGGGGCTGAGGTATTCAAACATCGGCCGAGGACTTTGCCAGACATAAGAAATGCAATACAGGAAGAAATTGGTCTTATTCCTCAAGAAATGCTAGTTAGAGTGATTCAGAATTTCCCAAGTCGCATTCAACAATGCATTGATAGTGAAGGACACTACTTGAGAGACACGTTATTCAAAAAATGAAAAATTCCCACTGTTAAGATACCATTCATATTAATAAGTTTCCTTATTTTGATTTGTTTAAAGTTTAAATTAGGGAGGATGTTTTGCCGCACTCTTTACAATAACAAAATAATAATGGTGAACATTTGTCTTTCAGTTGAATTTATAACGTTTTATACTTTTATTGCCAATTTGAGAAATTAACATTCAATGCAGCTGAACTATTGCTGAATCAATTAAATAAACCATCACAGTAATTCTTAATTTATTGACGCTGCATGCAGTAGCATGAACTTTGGTACGGATGGGAATTTGAATAAAAAGCTTTTGTTATTAAAATTCGAGTTCCGTTTGTAACATAATAAACCAACGCTCATATGCCATTTAAAGCGCAACATTTTGTCAGCGTTGCAATAGTGTGTGAGATGCAATTTTATAATTACGTGATTCTATTCACTACCATACCAATGCAATAATCATATTTCAATATTAAATTTAATTATTTAAACTGTTGCTATTATTCAGACTACAAGTGCATTGATATTGGTTTTCAAATCGAATATGTCCACAACAGTTTACTAGCACTAGGATATTGCTTCAGATTTTAAGCGGTGTTTTTTTTTAATTCCTTCGTGACTCTTCGAAATTGGAACCGTTGTTATGTCGTTATATATCATTCGTTTTATAACACACTTCATGACTAACTTAAAGATTTAAATCTGTAGTATTGTTTATGTTGTCAGTCCACACCTGTGGAGTAACGGTTAGCATGCCTAGCCGCGAAACCAGGTGGCCCGGGTTCGATTCCCGGTCGGGGCAAGTTACCTGGTTGAGGTTTTTTCCGGGGTTTTCCCTCAACCTAATAGGAGCAAATGCTGGGTAACTTTCGGTGTTGGACCCCGGACTCATTTCACCGGCATTATCACCTTCATCTCATTCAGACGCTAAATAACCTGAGCTGTTGATAAAGCGTCGTAAAATAACCTACTAAAAAAAATTATGTTGTCACATATCGTCGTATTGGTGAATTCCTGGTTGATTGACGTGGATAATTGTTTATTAAAGCGTTTAAAACGTATTCATCGAAGAGGGAACGTGAAGAATAATTTATGCCCAAATGACCCTCTTTGAAACGAGAGATCATTGTCTTGCCGTGTTTCCTTGTGTGCCTTTCTTCCCAAAAACAGTAATGTCTTCAGCGGCTTCCGATGTAAGGAAAAGGTACGTCGTAGATTTTCGTTTTGGCATGAATAAGTGTATTCTTTCGGTCCGAGATATGGATGAAAGTATGAAAACGACATGCGACATTTTTTGACACGCTGTGGTAAACGTTTATATTTCAGAAACTATAATATAAAATAGAGTTAAGTTCATAGACCATCGTGTAGAGCATGGGCGTCCAAAAGGATCGTCTGCGCCGAATCACTTGCAAGACGCTACTTGCATAAGCTCATGACCTTGGGTGGGAGGGTTGAAGATGTACAGTGAGTCACTGAATTATTCGGACATGAATGGCATACGTGCACTAAGGACATTTGTTTCTTTACACATAACTTTTGAAAGGAAAAATATAATTCTTTACTCTTCTCACATATATACAATCATATCTTAATGAAACATATACGTTAATAGTTATAAACAGAAACAAAATTCACAATATATTGAAACTTAAGTCATTCTTTGGTTAACAAAATTATTCGGACACAGGACATCTTTCTAAATAAAATTAGTACTGTATCTGTATAAAAATATTCAATACCTGGCTGGCTTCCCTTTCATTTTTATAACTTCTGCTAATCATTCATACATACTCTGCACCAATTTTCTTGTGTAAACCTTGCACAGGTTTCGCCATTCTTTCTGAAGCCTCTCCTTAAGATGTTGTTTTCATTTTATTGGAGGTTTCCTCACGTGTTTTTCAAACCTGTCCCATAAATGTTCAATCACATTCATGTCTGAAGACTGCGGAGGAGGATGGAGTACCTTGGGGCAGTGGTACAGCGACCAGAGTTGTACAATATAGGATGTACGGTTGGAGTCACTATGTTGGTAGAATGGAAACCGATCATGAATCCCCATTTTTTTCCGCACTTTGTTGTAGATTATCCTTCGGGAGTGGAAAGTATGAATACTTGTCCATTTTTCCGTCAATGAACACTAGTTTGCCAACTCCGCTTGCGGACATACACCCTCATACCATTGCACTGCCGACAACATGCTTAACTGTTGCTTGTATATTTTGCTCTCTAAGATCTTCATTGGGTCTTCGCCATACTGTAATCTGGCCATCTGATTCTCTGATATTAAATTTACTCTCGTCTGAAAGGATAATTCGATTCCACCAATCCTGATCCTTTTCTAGGCACTCTTTTGCGAACAGTAGTCTTTTACTCTTGTTTCTTTTTTTGATGTAGGGCTTGTTTCTAGCCACCCGGCCATGAAACTTGTTTCTCCTCAGAACTTTTCTAATAGTCTCGGGATGGACTTGTTTCCCAATTCTTCATTGACCTCAGAAGCAATGCTTGGAGCACTTAATCTAGGATTTTTTTTTTTACCTTCCTTACTATTATTGCTTCTTCTCGCATGGAAAATGTCCTTGGACGTCCTGAATGAGGATACGATTCACGTCTGTCTTCATCTCTGAATATCGCTAAACAATATCCGCCACTGTGCTTTTCTTCATCTGTAGTATATCAGCTATGTATCGATAGGATTTTCCCCTTGCATGGTGGAAGACCACTGACTGACGCTGCTCGAACATACTGTCTTTTCCTCTACGCCCCATTTGTTTCTGTTCACTACACAATACTGAGCTACTGAAGGTACACACTGTTACTGACTATTCGTGTACTGTATCTGACTACATTATTCTATAGACTGCAGACAACTTACTGCGGTCTCTGATTGGTGTCCGAAAACTTATGTTGATGTCACATTACGACGTATATGGGTTCGAACCCCACTACTGCTTCCTAATCAAAGTAAAACTATATATTAAACCCACTATGTATTATCTTTGAAAAGTAAACTTTCCAACAGTTCACTTAAAATTCTTTATTAATAATTTTTACGCATTTAGTTGTATTATTTAGTAATATATGGGCATTGTCCGAATAATTTAGTGATTCACTGTAGGTGGCGACAGGTGAGTTAACTAGAACAGTGGTGGTTTATTGTAAGCTAGACATCATCGGGGAAGTTTGTGTACTTTAACTTGATTCAAAATCACAATTTGTTAATTAATGCAAATAAAAATTCAAATAAATACATAAACTATAGGCGTTGGAATAGTGTGATAACTACTTGTAGTATAAACCATTAAATAGATTCAAAACACTTTGGAAATAAACTATTATGAACTACAAGGCCTACGTAAATGGAAATTAAATACATAATCATCATTAGTCTGATGTAAAAATAAACCAATATTTATGTCTAAGTATAATAATGAATGAAATGTATTCTACTGAAATTAGCCTCCTTCAGTTTCACATATTTCTTTCAGCAATATTGCATTGAAAACCGGAGTTACATTACACACTGGTCCGTCATGCGGGTCCTACATCTTGACTTCGCGCTGTTTCGAATTTTGTTTATAATATTATCCATGACGTGCTGAAAATTCAAATTTTTCTCATAAAGAGCTTCTTGATGAAAAATGCAATGTATTGTGTAGAAATTTGATACATCTCTTTCGTTAAGAAATCCTGTACTTTTAGTCTGCCAATTAAACTCTTTTCTTGGCAATAATGGAACGGGCTCCATCAGTTGCTATGGACACTAGCTTTGACTACTGTAAATAATCATGTTTATTTATGCACGAGCAAAGGTCATTGAATATTTCTTCTCCAATGGTGTTACTTTTTAATAATAAATATTCAACACCTCGTATAAATACAGATAACTGAGCCGTACCTATCAAATCATTGCTTTCATCACAAGCAAGAGAAAAATGTAAAACGTTATGAATTGTAGCATCAATCTGCCTAGATATGACAGATATTTTAATTCTTCGTGCAACAGTTTGTCGAGAAAGGTGTAAATTGTGAAAGTGTTGCAATTCTTTGGGGCACAAAATTTCTGCGACTCTAACCATGCATGTTTTTACAAACTCGCCTTCCTGAAATGATTTGAGAGATTTGGCTATCTCCCATGACACAGTGTAACTAACAAATCTTTTTCTGTCGTGCCAGGTGTAGGAACGTCAATATGCAGAGCATGCTTATTTAACAGGTTACTCAATTCTTTTGCCCGATCTACTCCTGGAATAATGAAGGAATATGCATAATAATAATAATAATAATAATAATAATATAATATTCAATAACGCTAATATAATAATATTTATAATAATCAATAATACATTTAAACTCAGCATATTGAGAATGCCGTGCAACAAATGACGTTTTACATTCCCTCGAAACATGTCGGAAATTATCTTGGAATATATAAGACATTTTATATTATCACCATCATCAAAGGAAAGAAACTCTATAATGAAGAAATAATATAATTCGACTTATTTGACAGCTTTATTAAAATTAATTCAAAATTCAAAGAAGCTCTAGTTCCCACTCTACATTAAATTTGGAGGTCGAAGGCTTGGACAGAGACATTCGTAAACCACCTTACAAATCCGGTACGCCCGCCACTGCCTTGTTTACTGTATCAAGCACACGCTATGGCAGTCAGGGTGCCTTACGAGGGAGGAGGGCGAATGGAGGGGGTTACATTGCAGGTTGCATAGTGACTACACAGTGAGTCGCGAATCACCTTTTGGACATACATACATACATACACACAGGCCTACATACATAAATGTTCTGCCTATAGGCAGGTCTTTCACTGCATTCTTCAATCTTTCCTATCTTCAGCTTTCCTCTGAGTCTCCGCGTTTAATCCACATATCTTAATGTCATCTACAGTATCATCTGATATCTTCTTCTGCCCCGAACTCTTCTCCCGTTCACCATTCCTTACACTGCCGCCTTCAGTAGGCAGTTTCTTCTCAGCCAGTGACCCTACCAATTCCTTTTTATCTTTCTGATCATTTTTATTGGGTTATTTTACGACGCTGTATCAACATCTAGGTTATTTAGCGTATGAATGATGTGAAGGTGATAATGCCGGTGAAATGAGTCCGGGGTCCAGCACCTACAGTTACCCAGCATTTGCTCGCATTGGGTTGAGGAAAAACTCCGGAAAAAACCTCAACCAGGTAATTTGCCCCGACCGGGAATCGAACCTGGGCCACCTGGTTTCGCAGCCGGACGCGCTGACCGTTACTCCACAGGTGTGGACTCTGATCAGTTTCAGCATCATTCTTTCTTCATCTACTCTTTCCAACATTGCTTCGTGTCTTATTCTCGCTGTCCACTTCACACTCTATTCTTCTCCATATCCACATTTCAAATATTTCTATTCGTTTCTCTTCATTTCTTCGTAATGTCCTTGTTTCTGTCTCATACAATACAACACTCCGCACAAAGCACTTCACTAGTGTCTCAAATATTGGCATTTCTTGCGGAAAGCGGCTTACGTCATACTTTTGCAGGGGGTAATTCTAACGGTTATTTGTAGAAGAATGGGAAGATAAATTCTTTTGCTGTGCACAGGAAGCAAATATAAAATGTTTGTTGTGTTCTAAACTACTTACAGGGTTTCATATTACCATCAAAAAGAGGCGTTATAGAAAACTCCTTTGTCTCCTATACTTTGCCATAATATTAAAGCTGATAAAGAAAAAGACGTTGCCGAATATCAACTTTTGATATTAAAAAAATTTGAAACTTTGCAAAGAAGCGTAAATAAGGGAAAATTACTCAGATTTAAAAATTTCCGAAAAATTCACTACAGTACAAAATATCAACTCCTTATGTCACTTTTTGCTAGGTTTATTTGAATGTTCGACTCGATATTTACATGTGAGCATTTTTTCTTTTTTTAATGAAACACGTTCAATGTAAAGCGCGCTCCCGATTGACGGACCAACATTCATTTGAGCAGTTACAAATTGCAACTTATCATGAAGAACCAGATTTCACCGTAGTACAGTTAATTATTTCCAGAGTATACGGGCGAGATTCACTCTTCTCCCCCCCCCCAGGTTACTGCTTTCTACAACCCCTCGCCTTGCAAAGCGGGATGCGTTTCATATGACGTCACCTATGTTGACGTTTTGCCGACGACTGGTGTAGAGGAAGTAATTATGAACGAGATAACGTAACGGCCCAGATCACGTATACATTGCTCATTCCTATGTTAAAATCGGTTGCACTTTGAAGAGAACAACCTCCAGGATCGCCACCCGTCCGCCGTAAACGAACACGAGATGGCAGTAGAGTCGCTAATTCAATTAAAATGTGAGTTATGACTTGACAGCTTGTGTAGTAACTAGATGGCATCATAGCAAACTGACAAAAGTTGTTACCGTCAAAACCTATAACATCGAGCTATGTGGGTATATATACTTTGCATACTTCCACTCGGTAATGAGTTCTGGAATAATATTCTGGGGAAATTCCACAGATAGTAACAATATATTTCTATTACAAAAAAGAGTAATTAGAATAATAGTAGGTGCCAAATCTAGGGAATCTTGTAGGGCTATTTTCAAAAAAACTACAAATAATGCCCATGGCTTGTCAGGATATCTTTTCATTAATAACCTTCCTCCTATGTAATCGTGAAAACTTTGTAACTAATTCAACAGTTCATAGCATAAATACACGTAAAAAAATGTCTTTCATACTCCATCGGCAAGTCTATCGTGCTATCAAAAAGGAGTGCGTTATATGGCAGTAAAAATTTTTAATAGCCTCCCTATCGATATAAAAAATGAAACTCAAAACATGAAATTATTTAGGGCCAAATTAAAGAAGTACCTAATTTCTCATGCCTTCTATTCTGTAGGTGAATTCATGACATTCAATAACACTTCATGAAATTGATACTAAAACTTTGTGTTGTACTAGTAGACTATATTTAAATCTCGTCTATATATATTTCATCTAGACTGTGGCTATAAATTAAGATTTTAATAATAGTATTAAGTTTTTTGACTTGTTCCATATTCTAGCTGTAAGCATGTATGAAAACCATGGAATGTTAATAAATAAAATACAATACAATATATGATCTAGAGTAACACAGGTTGATGACGTCATCACAGCGCAGCGAGCGAAAAGAAAATGTCGCCGATTGCAGCGCCGTTTTTTGTTTTAGTATCGGCTGTAACTTCAGATTGAGTGGACATATTTCGATGATCGAGGTGTCATTTGAAAGGGAAACATGTGTTATTTCAGGCATAATAGACTTCTGTACAGTGACATTTCAAACAAGTGAATGGTGCGCGTTTAAAATGAAATTTGGCGACAGAATCTAAAAATGGCTAGGTTTGTCGCTCAAATAGCCAAGATCAAATGGATGAAAGGGCATCTGGGAGATAGAGATGATCGAGATGAATCGATTGCTGTGCCTAAAAACAATTTTCAAAGTTGTAGAAAGTATACGACACGTCTTAAAACCGAGCGTCAGAAGGGACAAGATGCACACGGCTAAAGCGAATGCAGTGTTTCTGGGTCTGTAGTGTCTATTAAAATGCGTTATGAAGTACAAGAGCAACCTGACGATACTAGTCGTGATGCCAAGCTCAAAATAAATAGAAGCATTTTATTTCGTCAGACCACATCGACGTATTCACACCTAAAACACATGCGGCTGTATTCGGTACAGCTTAAGTTCGTATTTTTTTCTCTACTTGACACAATAAAAGTCTAAATCCTTTATGGCCAGTTTGTCCAAGAAATGTTTAATTTGGCTTAACTAGTGTTAAATTAACAGCCTGTTTATTTTTAACGTTCTGTTAATATATTTTCCATTTCTTCAATATCATTTTGTTTAAAACAACCAACACTCAACTATAACAGTCGTTAACACTATTTTAAACACTCAATATCAGTTGGTAATGATTTTTTACATTTAAGGCAACTTTTTATTGGCTGATATTATTCCTTAAATTCTGTATTGTAGAGTAAGTCATGTGTACGAAATGGAACTATAAAAGTTGGAGATTTATCCTTAGAAGAGGTGGAAAAATTCAAATATCTTGGAGCAACAGTAACAAATATAAATGACACTCGGGAGGAAATTAAACGCAGAATAAATATGGGAAATGCCTGTTATTATTCGGTTTAGAAGCATTTGTCATCTAGTCTGCTGTCAAAAAATCTGAAGGTTAGAATTTCTAAAACAGTTATATTACCGGTATGACTGTGAAACTTGGACTCTCACTTTGAGAGAGGAACAGAGATTGAGTGTTTTTGAGAATAAGGTGCTTAGGAAAATATCTGGGGCTAACAGGGATGGAGTTATAGGAGAATGGAGAAAGTTACACAACGCAGAGCTGCACGCATTGCATCCTTTACCTGACATAATTAGGAACATAAAATCCAGAAGTTTGAGATGGGCAGGGCATGTAGCACGTATGGGCGAATCCAGAAATGCATATAGAGTGTTAGTTGGGAGGCCAGAGGGGAAAAGACCTTTGGGGAGGCCGAGACGTAGATGGGAAGGTAATATTAAAATGGATTTGAGGGAGGTGGGATATGATGGTAGAGACTGGATTAATCTTGCTCAGGATAGGGACCAATGGCAGGCTTATGTGAGGGCGGCAATGAACTTCCGGGTCCCTTAAAAGCCAGTAAGTAAGTAAGAGTAAGTCATGAGACATGTATAAAATCATAACCTGTTACAGTAGACCATGATCGATAAAGAAGAAGACAAATTAAAGTTGTAGGTGACTACTATTGAATAATAATATTATTACAAAGTAAAGTTATAGTGTCTACTAATGCTAACATGACTTCTCAAAGAAGCAATTTTTACTGAAACCCTTTTAATATAATACTCACTGTATTTTGAAACACTGATGACATTGGCTATAGTTATTGAAAATAGCCAGTATCATAGAATCAAAAGTAAATAGTAGATGCTGAATTGGAGTAAGTGGTCTATTTCTGTTTGTAGGATATTCAAGTTGGTTTAAGTTTCTTCTGAAATTTTGAGGCCTACTTGTTTTGAAAATTTATATTGTCACAAATTGAATTTCATGCATAGTATATAAATAATCATTCCTAGCTACCTTGCCACGTTGAGATTCCACATTTTTTAAACGTTCAATATATGATAATGAGTTCACTTTTGAAGATTATCTTCCCTATATTAGCTTTCCAAAGTGTCTTTTAAATGTTATGTTATCAGTCATTCACCAAATATTTCTTAAAGAGAGATATAAAATATTATTTTCACAACTTCTGTTTGAACAGCTGTGGTGTCAGATGCCATATTCAACTATCCGTCAAATGAGTTAACTGCCTGAAATCCTACATTTAAAGTTAATAAACACTTAACAATCTGTTCAGCGTAACTAGTGTTAAAGACATGAAAAAACTGTATTTAACAAACTGTTTAGTGTTTAACATTGATTAAATATTCTAACAATACTTGGAGAAACCGGCCATTACTCCATTAACACAAACTTTCTTAAAAATTGAAGACGTATTCAGTTATAAATTACTACGTAATTAAAATCAGCAGCTGGGCTAGAAAATGCGGGCTAAACCTTAATCCCAGGAAAACGCAAGTAATTCTACTAGCATATCTAAGATTACTATCTCCCATCAGCATTAATACACTTTTTCCAGTGACTTTAAATAATACTATAATACCTTTCAGTACTACGGTTAAAAACTTAGGTTTCCATTTCGACTCGAATCTCAGCTGGAATGCACAGGTAAAATATGTCTGTAAGAAAACTTTGTCAATCTTGCATTCTCTGAAAAGACTGAAAAATTTCTTTCCTTCCAAACTGAAACAGATCTTGATACAGACCTGGTGATGCCTTACTTTGACTATTGCGACATTTTGTATAGTGATCTTAGTGTTGAATTGTCATTGAGGCTTCACCGTGTTCATAATGCTTGTGTTCGTTTCATTTTTAACAGCCGTCGCTATGATCATGTCTCCGAGTATTTGTTTCAATTATCTTGGCTTCGTTTACGGGAGAGACGTTCAGATCATTCACTCTGTTTGCTGTATCAGATTTTAAATAATTCCACACCTGTTTACCTAGTTCCTAGCTTCACACTTTTAGCATCCCACCACAACCGTGATACACGTTTACAGCATAATCTTGTTCTATCAATTCCATATCATCAAACACCTCCCTACTCCGCTTCCTTCTCTATACACACAGCCCGTTCCTGGAATTCCTTGTCACAGGAAATCGGGAGCAGTCGGAGTCTAAAATCTTTTAAGTACACACTACTTAGAAATGTTTTCATTGAACAGAACTAGACTCTTGCGGAAGTTATTACTTTTTTCTCCTCTCTCTTCTTCTTCTTTTTTATTATCTATTTGTATTTGTATGCCATTTAGCACGACTTTGCTAATCAAAATTTTGTCTTGTAACCCACATGTATTCTCCTATTAGTATATTAACTGTATAATGTATCACAAGTGAATTAATCGTCGAATGTATCTCGAACAGTTTAGGTCTTAAAAATTGTGTGTGTGAGTGTGTATATTCCCCTTATGTTATGTAACTGATTTTGATTACGTGTAATTTTCTATTTTATTTTATATATTATGTAACCGATCTTGACTATTTGTAATTGAAGACCTCCCTCGAATAATGGTGTAACATCAAATTTTGCTTAAGTGGGATTATAGGTTAAACAGTACGTAACATCGATGTGTTATGTGATGCTGCGATCTGCAGAACATACTCGTAATATTAAATGAGCTAGAAACAGTTGAAAATAGCGGTCCGTGGAATAAAGATGTAACATCGGTCGAGATGGCAGCCAACTACTCTGTTGTGGTAACTCCAGTGTATAAAAAACTATAAATAAAGGACGCAAACACAGGATTAACATTGACGAATGGAAGGATGTCAAAAGGAAATCATTAAAGGAGCATGGGAAGGAGTATACATCAAGAAATGGTATAGTGAAACGTGCAAAACAACCTCCAAATTGTGTAAGTGGAATAAAGATGTAACATCATTACAAAGTCTTCATTTATGTTTAATACCCGCATTGTATACAAAAGTTTCCGATGTCAGTCCTAACATACAGACAAATGCATAACGTAGTAATTATTCTACTCATTATTATTACAATACAAAAAATTAGTTCTATAAGTTAGACGTAATGTTGGTGAGATTGAAATGTTAATGCAGTACATTGTATAAATTTAAGTGAAAATGAAATAAATTTGTCTTAATTTATACATATATTGAAAAGTTTAAGTTTGTATGGTATATTTGATATTTCAGGAAAGTGTTTGCAAATGTAAATATGCAGGATGCAAAATTCTCAACCATGACACAAAACTACGCTTGTTTACGGATTATTATAATAAGACACACGATGAGCAGTCATCATTTCTTGTTCACCAGTGCACTGAATTGTGTGACATTGGAAGACGTTACAGAGAAGAAAATCTCTCACATAGGCAATGTAGTTTCAAGTATTTTCTGTTCATTCGAAGTAAGAGAGTGCAAGTGTGTTTAAAGACTCTTCTTCAGGTATATGCTATCAGCTCGAGACGCATACAAATATTGCAAGCCAAAATGAAAAACAATGGACCATTAACGGATCAAAGAGGTAAGGATATGAATCGCCCTCATCGTACCACAAATTAAACTATAGTCTTGATTGTTCAACATATTCAGTCATTTCCTACTCAGGAAAGTCACTATAGCAGAAAAAACTATATGCAGTTACCTTCCACCAGGTTTAAATGTATCGACAATGCATTCAATGTTTGAGGAAAAGTATCCAGACACCCATGTATCACTTCACCAATATAGGGATGTGTTTAGATCTAGATTCAATTTAAAATTTGGGCTTCCACGATCAGACACATGTCAAAAATGTGACAGATATTTTGTACAACTTTCTAATGCTACAAGTGCTGAAGAGACGAGAAGGATTGAATTTGAAACAAACTTACACCACAGGAAAGCAGAACAAGCCTACGCTGTGTTGAGGGAGGACTTAGAAATAGCTAGGCAAAATAATAGTGTCGTAGTCTTATGCGCAGACATGCAGCAGGTTTTGTTTTCACCTATGTTAACACACTCTAATGTATTTTATCAGAGACAGTTCTCAACTTACAACTACTGTGTTAGTAATGCTGGCTCTGGTCAAGTAACTATGCATTTATGGCATGAGGGAGTTGCAGATCGAGGAGCCTCTGAAGTTGCTTCTTGTTCATTTTCCTATATCATGCAAAATTTCAAACCTTTATCTGCTAGGGAAACAAGAAGTCTTATTGTGTGGTCGGATAGATTTATGTCACTTCTGAGGCATTTTGTTTTGTGGGGATATTTTTCTACCGTAGAGCAAAAATTCCTGTGCAGTGGACACAGTTTTCTGCCCTGCGACACATTTCGCACTAATAGAAAAACAAAAAAGAATTGCAAAAGTTAATGTACCATTCCAATGGGTTGAAGTGATAGTGGTCGCAAGACCAACAAATCCATTCCAGGTTACTTACATGCAGAGGACTTCAAAAATGTTGATACGTTGGACAAGAATGTTACTTATCCCAAAGAATTTAAAATAACAGAAGCAATGTGGCTTAAATGTTCACAAAATGATCCCTTTTCCGTTTATGTGCGAAAATCTCATGGGACTTTACAGTCATGGGTTGTGTATCCATTTCACAAGAAACAGCGTATCAAGGTCCCTTACCCATCAAAAAGGAGAAGAAACGAGATCTTACACACATGTGTGAGTTCATTACTGATATTGAGCACCGCAAGTTCTACATCGATTTACCTGTTTCCAACTAGAGCAGGGGTCGTCAGCACAGAGCACGCTGGGGCTAGCCTCTCTTACCCGCTGAAAACGCAGTGCACTATAATGCTCTCGTAGCTGCTAGCGGGTATGCTCTCTATCTCTCTCTGTTGCACGACAGTGCACACGGGACGGCACCAAGTACCCATTGCACATTTCAGCGAGTGCTAACGACCACTGAACTACAGTATAAGGAGTAGTGTCATAACATGTGCTGTACTTTGATAACTTTTTTCTTACATTTTACTTTTTTTTTTCTACTTTGCAATGATTTTGAGCATGTGATGGCCTATGTTCTATGAACATTACATTGTTGAACTACCATTAGAAATAAAGAATCTTTAATTTTTGTTCATAACTTTTCTCTTACATTTTTTTTTTTTCCTCCTTTGTAGAGCATGTGATGCCTATTTTGTCTGAACATTAGATTGAACTGCCATTAGTAATAAAGAATCTTTCATTTTCGTTCATAACTTTTCTCAATATTATAACTTTTTTCCTACTATGCAGTGATTTTGAGCATGTGATGCCTATGTTGTATGAGCATGAGATTGTACTGTCCTTAGAAATAATGAATCTTTCATTTTGTTCATTTTCATACGTTTAATCTGTTTTTTAATTGATGATACACCCTTATTCCATTGTAATCTCAAAACAATTTCTGTTATTTCAAAACTATGAACTTGAAAAGTTACTATTTATTATCTAATAATTGAATGAACCCTCAAACAAGATTATACTGGTAGCTGTAATGTTACATGACTTAAGAAGAGCCTATCAGACGTTTTTCGTTCATAACATAAAAGTAGTATTTTGTTGGTTACACCGTTATTCGAGGGAGGTCTTCAATTTTATATTATGTAACCGATCTTGACTATTTTTAATTTTCTACTATATTTTATGTAATTTCTAATATATCTTCTTTTGTGTTGTTTTGTAATGTAATTTTGTATTTCATGTATACTATTCAAACCTGGTTGAGTGGAAGAGAAGGCCTCATGGCCTTAACTCTGCCAGGCAAAATAAACCTACTGCTACTACTACTACTACTACTACTACTACTACTACTACTACTACTACTACTACTACTACTACTACTACTACTACTACTACTACTACTACTTACTACTACTACTACTAAAATTAGAAATAAAACATCCCAATGAAATTTCTTGCAAAAGGCCCATTGCCTTGGAAAACATAAACGCTATGCCCATATGCATCAACTTCTTACAAGTATTTTGTACAAAACAATACATTAGCTGCCAATATAGTTGTCTGATCAGCATTTGTTTACGTATGGTTGGTTACAACGATAATGACTAAGTGCATAGCATCATTAATTTAACAACGTGCACATAAGAAATGCCTTAAAATTTTGAGCCATATTGAAAGTCTGGTGAAGCGATATTATGCTGCAGTGACTCATCTGACATTTCTCCCCCCCCCCCGTGTGAATGCGGGCTTCGTAGGTGTGTGTTACCTTTCAACAGAGGAAGTTGTTACAGCTGCAACGCAATCCTCACGGGAGAATCCTAGAAACAAATGAGCAACAGTTGACAGTAGGATAAAATAGCCGGAGGAAATCACTTTGAAGTCGCACGTACAGAAACACGAGAGCTATGTCATCTCTGTTGAGATAGCAAACACATTGTGATTTTTTCTGAATCAACTGAGAAAGGTCATCTTCGTGGGCGTGTGTTTTATTTATTACAGAAGAATATGGCATTGCCAAACAGAACCTAAAGCATAATTTGATAAATATTTAAATATGTGAAAATGAGATAGTTCAAAGCCATAGGCTTACTTTGAACCAAATTCGTTTCTTGTGGCACTTAATTTCTTACACATTTGGGGAAGCTACTAGGAGAATATTACAGAATTTACTCACAAATAACTTAAGTAAACGCTTAACAAATTTTGATACCGCACCTAATACCATTAGTCTAAATTTTTAATAGGACCTCTTGCGAAATTTTGTCTTTGTGGCTTAGAATTGTATCATTCTCACTCCTTCATTTCTAGAACCGTTTCCACTAATTGTGTCACTGTTGGCAGAGGTGTACAGGAGCTGGCACGCAAGAATTTCATGTTGAATTTGTATAGCCTGCCATAGCTATTATTGGTGTTTTGCAGTAGTTTAGTCTTCGAAATTATTGATTGTATCAGAAATACTTCTTTATACAGTAAAACCTTGGATAGCGAATAACGGCGAACAGTGAGAAAATATTTTTGTTTGATAAACGAGCGATGTCTTGCAATACGAGAAGCACGACACAGTCTACTATATATAGTCACGAAGCTTGGGATGATTTTTTGCAAATCTCGCGATAGTTTCTAGCCGCATGGAGCGCTGTGAGTACTAGGAACAATAAACTGTGCCACAGACATCTTGATCTAATACAGGCCGTAAGGCAGACCATGTAAATCGCTTAACCCGATCACGAAGGGCGGCGTTTCAACCATATAAATTAGTTGGAATGCATAAAGAGTAACATGTTTCTCTAAAATGTACTGTAATTCCATTAATAAAATTTAAAACAATGATTATGAGACACTTCAGACATAATTCACTTGCGAGTTTAGATGTAATATTATTTATGGTGTGAAAATTACGTTGTTCGTATGTGTAATACCTGCCTTTATTTCGATTAAATATTGCGAAATTCTTGTACATTAATTTATGCACGATTCAATAATTTTCAATTGCACCGCACGGATATTTAGATATGTTGAAATTATAGGTTATGTTTACTGTACCAGTTGCCCCTTTCTGTCTAAATTTAGTGATCTCCAATGCTTTGCCATTCATATGAAAATTATTGGTTATGTTTACTATATTTAACTTATATTCCTAAATTCGCAATCATACATTATAATTAAGCATAATGTCATGTATGATACACCGGACATTCAATTTGTTCTTATTTTAATACTAAAATTGAGTACTGAGTTATTGTATTTATCTACTATACTTAAGAGATGAAGTAACACAATTGTACGTACACTAATTTCATAGGAGTGGTATGGTAAATGTTTTGTCTAAAATTAAGGAAGGTAGATGTGCTAAATTGAAATAACAATATAAATACTTTTTTATTAAACCTCAAAATAGATTCCGTTCTAAACTTGAAATGTTGATGCGAAATGATTATGTTAGCATGTAACATTCCCTTCACATTAAAATAACACAGTTTTGTAATTATTTCTGCAACATATTACGGATATGCAACAAGAAGTAAACTGGACTTCACATTACACTAAATAAAGCTTAGCAATGATAAGTAATAAAGTTATAATATAATATTTAACTGAGCTAAATACACTGAAATAGAAAATCCGAACAAACATTAAGGCCTGGTCTAGATCGAAAAAGCATTGACTGTGCCGTATTTCGCATTTTTGTGAAAATCTATGTCAACTGTGAAATGTTCGTTATCGGTTGTAATAAATGTAAATGGCTAAAACACAATGATTTGAATAATAATATGGGACAAGGAGACGTTTGTAGTACTATAAATTGTAAGAAAAATAGGTTAGAGTTATTCTTCTTCCGAAAGATCCAGGAAGGTGAGTTTATAGAATATAATATATATATATTTCATGAAAATAATATATAAACCTCATATATTTCATAATTCAATAGTGAAAGGAAGGTGTTAATTTTTTCAGAAGAACACAATATCGAAAGTACAATACATTTTATGCTAGGGAAAGAGTCTGTGATGAGGCGATAGTAGCGATCCTGGTGGTGAGCAACTATCTATGGATGCATATATCAACTGTTTATGTTTGCATATTTAGTAAGTATTAAGCTTCGTGACTGTATATACTAGTCTGTGAGTACGATTTGTACACAACTTTCTTCGCTAGAGAGCAACAGCAAGAGGCAATGGAATGGATCTCGTGGAGGAGGAAAATGAGAAAAGAGCGGACGAATTCTTCGCTTCAAATGGGATTAAAGAGATGTGTAAAAAGTGGGAAGCAGTGCAAAATGTTGTTCAAATTCACCATCCTAATAAGGCTGTAGCAGTGCGTGCAATAAATCTGTTTAACGATAACATAATGTCACTTTTCCGCAGAATTCTCAAAACGAAGCAAAACCAGGTGTCATTGCGTAGGGTTCTTAGTCAAAGCAAAAGATTCCAGTCAGTCAAGTAGTCAGAAGTGATTCCATTAGTGATAGTGAAAATATTTTTTTAGATGTTCAAGAAGTTTAACAAGCACTAAAACAGGTGAAACACTTAAAATTCAAAATAGAGTAAAGTAATTTTTGTTGCACTATTCTATTTGATTTTGATTTCTTATTAGCTTTCATTGTTTCTTTACTTGTTTGCCACTTCAACTCATTTTAAACCCGGATTAGTATTATATATATATATATATATATATATATATATATATATATATATATATATATTCCCTTTTTATTTGTATTTTTTTCTTTATATGAAATTAAAAAAAAAAAAACAAAAAAAAAAAAAAAAGAAAATATTTTTCTAATTTAGAAATCTTTCAATCTTTCAATATTCAATAAATCAATTAAAACTAAAATATCATTCATGTATATAATACTACTCCATTATATTATTGCATAATATTTTTCATTTATTTTACAATTGTATTATTTAATATTTTTCATTTAATTTTATTAATTTGTACTTTCTAGTTAACTGCATCTTCTATGTTTTACCTGATATAATTTCATTGTATTTCTTGTATTATTATTTCGATATTCATCACTTTCTTTTGCTTACATATATTTGATGTAATTTCACTGTATTTCTTATATTATTCTTTCTTGTACAGGGACATCATTTTATTTTTACTAACATTTTTAATATTAACCTGTCCATACCTTTAGAGAACCGGAAACACCGCTTGCTTCCCCCTCCAAGACTGGAGTTCGATGATACTGGCGTCAAACACAAATCACTCTACTAGGTATAGGATGGAAGAAAAGTAGTTCATCCATTTACGTAAATTAGGAAATATCGCGATTTTGAGTTTGATAATTTTCATTAGGTTTTCCTTTAATCAAAGTACAGTACTGTATTAAGGATAAGTGTTTTTACTCACGAAGTGAGTTATCCATGCGAACGTATTCATTATGCGGTGTATATTATACTGTGTACAGCACATTAGCGTACAATATAGAGAATGAAGTTAAATTGAAAAATAATCATAATATGAATATTTAAACACAGTTTTGAAAATGGTGGCCGTTCATTTCGATACACGCTTCAGATCTTTTGTGCATATTATCGCACTATAGACTATTGCATGTAATTCCAATTGCCAGTTTCGTCCTTCGTAATAGTACTAGTAACTACGTACTGTGAACTCAATCTTCACTTCTGCCCGACCCGAAAATATAAAATTACTCAGACTATCTACTGTCCGTCCAAGTGCTTATGCCGCAGTATTGTAGAAAGGGAGGAAATCACGTGACAGTTAATTACTTAACGAGGCCCTTTTATTTAAGTTAAATTAAACAGCTGTATAATATTACGTATACTTCCAATTCCTAAGAGAAATTAATGTTTTCAGAAAAGAGCTAAGACAGCCCAGCTTTTACAGAGGGGCGAGCAGAAGTAGGTGGGGGAAATCGGGATGCTACTTGGGCAAACGGACAGTACCTGTGCGAAAATATGATTCAATATTAAAAGCTCTTTCGTCACTGGAAAACGCGAACATATTTCTGGAACGTACTATACTCAGTAACTTAGCACTGCTTACTATCTGCGGTCTTGGTTCTGTGTGGAGTTGGAACTTCCTTAGTAGAAGGGGTGGGAGTGAAGTACATTCAAAAACTCAGGTACAATAAAAATTGAAGTAAAAATAAAACGATGTCCCTGTATTATTATTTTGATATTCATCATTTTACTTTTGCTTACATATATTTGATTATTTAAATTAAACAATTATTTTAGCGTAGGCTTAAACTTGTAATATTACTTTTTCATTATTCGATGTAAACTCCACTCCCGGCCACAAGCTTTTGCTTCATCGGGAGTGCGAACCAAAAGTGTACCATTATTATGATCGTGTAAATAAATATTATTATACATTATTATTATTATTATTATTATTATTATTATTTTTATTGTTATTATTACTATTATTATTATTATTACTTTTCTTATCCTGTTAACTGCCATTGTTTGTTTTGTTTGTTTTTCTGTTTGTTTATTTGTTTGTCAATTTTCCTACTCTGTTAACTTCAATTGTTTGTTTGTTTGTTTGTCTTACTCTGTTAACTTTCATTGTCTATTTGTTCTTTTTTTGTTTTGTATGCTTTGTCTAATGGCAGCCTCTGTTTTGAGGAAACTCTGGTAAGTAAATAAATATCAATAAAAGGTTGTGAAACTGTGTTTACATTGCTTTTTATGGAGAAAATTGCTTTGACATGCGTTTTGGTTTAAGAGCACTTTTTCGAAACTAATTATACTCGTAATCCAAGGTTTTACTGTACTCTGAAGAATTTTTTATTATATGCGTAGTAGTATATTGGTTAATATTATTTGTCTTCATTATCATAGCCTTTTAAAACCCACACTGGTTTTACGTACAAGATGGAGAAACTTTCTCAATCCTTTTGACATTTACAATTCGAGACAAAATAAATAGGGATTATTTTGAAAGCAAGTATAGCTACTAGTTGTACTCTGTTTCTTCCTTTTGTCGCATTCTGTATCCCTCTTTGAAACAGTAATGTTATTTCAACTACTTTTAAAAGTTAAGAGTTAAATCCTTCTCGTCTTTTCTGAAGGAGGAGAATAAGATGTTCTGTAGAGAAAAGGAGAATTGACTTTACATCACAAACTGCTGACGTACATGTTAACGATATACTTCTTGTTAAAATGTTCTTCTTTTAATCCCAGCTACTCTATCTTCAAATCAACGTACCAAACGTCAAAAGATTTAATGTCTACAGTTTTATATAATGTTTTAAACTACGTACATTTATTAAGGATATTTTATTAATTTGTCCTACAGAATAATATCTGTAATTGAGAATTAATATTGGAGGAGAAAAATTCGCTCCGTCGCCGGGGATCGAACCCGTGTCCCTGATTCTACGTACCAAGCGCTCTGACCACTGAGCTACGCCGAATTCAATCCACAGCACCAGACCGAACCTTCCTTCCTTCAGCCCAAAAGGGAAACATTCAAGGAGGAAGGTTCTGTCAGGTGCTGTGGATTGAATTCGGCGTAGCTTATTGGTCAGAGCGCTTGGTACGTAGAACCAAGGACCCGGGTTCGATCCCCGGCGCCGGAGCGAATTTTTCTCCTCCAATATTAATTACGTACTTATAGTTATTTTTAATGAGCCAGACTCCGAGCGCAGTGTATGGGCTATTCCATATGAAATCGATCAGTAAAAAACCTCGCATTTTTATACTCTAACTTTTTCCCTACTTATACAAGGTGCTGAGGGGAGTGCATTTTCAAAAATATATTATCGAAAGTCAAAAGGTTTTCGTATTATTGAGCGACAAATTTAGCCTTTTTCAGCGCTCAGAACTCTGGAACCATATACTGCAGAACATTGAACGAGAGCTTATTTTGAAGCTGACATTTGGTAGGTTATGTTAAGAAGTAATCCTTATTTTTATTGTACACAGAGAGACATACAATCTGATTTTACTTGCTTTTAGGCTTTCTGGCCATTTGTAAAAATGTAAAAATAATATTGAGAAAAAACATTTCTTTATTAAGAGGGATTCGGCATTGTTTGCTTAGTGGTACGGCAATAAGTTTCGAGGGTATTAAATAGATAATTTTCACACGTCTAGACTTGAACGGCGCAGTACCGCAAGCACTGGCCGAGAGCTGAAGATAAGCGAGCATCGGACGTCATTTTACTCCTGTGTTTATGAAAACCTGTGATAAAGCTAGCACAGCCATGACTTCTAGACGAAACATCACGTGTTTGTCTCCTGGTCTTGCTTGTCTTCGGCTAGCTCCCTCTCGTAGTCAGCTGGTTAGTTCACGCGTGTACTATCTATTTCCTTTATTTGATATTTTCAATACTTTCTTATCAACATACCATCAGTTAAAAATGTGTTTATTTGTACTTTCTATGCGGAATCTAACTATATATTTTTAAAATATTTTTTTCCGAGCCAAAGGCGTCTTAATGAGGAAAAATCTAAATTTCTCCATTTCCATAAAAAGTAAGAAAATCTGTTTATGTGTCAATATAAACTTTAATTTCCCAGCATCAAAATAAACAATGATTTTGATCATTGGGTGAAAGGGTTTCGGAGCTAAAACAGTTTGAAGTTGCTAATTTTATGAAAAAACGATAAATTTAAATATTTTTAATTTAAACACTATGAAGTTCTGATGCCTCAAGTTTTGCACAAAGTATTGTATCACAGTTCTCCACATACAAAAAAAAAGTTTAATTGTATTTTTTAAAATTGTAAGGTCAATTTTCTCCGTATTTCAATCCAATTGAGATGGAATAGCTCGTTTGCATCTTATAAGCCCGTAGTTTTAACTTTGGAAATAACTGTCTTGAACTCAAACTCCACTTACTGCATAGAATCGGCTGCCTGACTTTTCTAGGTCAGATCGATCAAAGCATTTAGGCTGACATTGGACTATTACGGGACCTATATACAATCATTGTTCCATCCGACAGGTGGCCTCGATAACATTCACAAATCCGATGATGATAGGTGGGACATACTGCATTAGTCAGGTCCCATCCCATACGAGTATATGATAAAACCCCGGAGTCCAAAGCCCCACACCTTCAAATCTAATACCAGCATTGGTGCATATACAGGGTGATTCATGACCTCTGGAACAAATTCTGGGGATCGATAGATCTCGCAATGAAGATTATTTTTCGTAATACAGCTCATGTTCTGCGATGCCTCGTGTAGGAGCTGCGCAACATCGAAAAACACACAGATTTTAATGGCATTTACAGATAATTATGAAATAAATTAGTCATTTATGTCTTCAAGTACCCTTGCGGACAGGTTACAAGTGTCGTGTCATTTTGCTGCCCCGTTTGGAGCGCTCTTCGGAACTTTCCGCTGCACATGGAGGATGTACTCTTCACAATGTGAGGAGACATGGGAGGGATTCAACATAACGTTCCAACGCACTTCAACCGGGTTGTACGAGCACATCTGAACAACACCTACGGGGAGTAATGGATATGGAAAGCGGAACCTGTTGCGTGGCCAGCGTGTTCACCCGACTTCACGCCCTTAATAATTGTTTCTTTTGGGACATATGAAGTAATACAACACTCAAATTGACACAAGAGACGAACCGACTATGAGAGTATTAGCTACTTTTGATCAAATTTGGTACAGGCCAATAACCACTGCTACGAACATCGAGGGAAAGTAGGTCATTTGCCATCCAGCGAAAGTAGGTCATTTGCCATCCAGCGAAAGTACGTCACTTGCAATCGAGCGAATGTAGGTCACTTGCCATCGAGCAAAAGTAGGTCACCTGCCATCGAGCAAAAGCAGGTCACTTGACATCCAGCGAAAGTAAGTCACTTGCCATAGAGGGAAAGTAGGTCACTCGATATCGGGTCAAAGTAGGTCACTTTCCATCGAGGGAAAGTAGGTCACTTGCCATCCGGAAAAAGTAGGTCACTTGCCATCCGGAAAAAGTAGGTCACTTCGCATCGAGCAAAAGTAAGTCACTTGCCATCGAGAGGAAGAAGGTTACTTGCCATTGTGGGAGAGTAGGTCATTTGCTATAGAGGGAAAGCAGGTAACTTGGAATAAAAGAAAGTAGTTCACTTGCCATCCAGCGAAAGTAGGTCACTTGCCATCGATAGAAATAGGTCACTTGCCATCGAGGAAAGTAGGTCACTTGCCATCCAGCGAATATAGGACACTTGCCATCGAGGGAATGTAGGTCACTTGCTATCGTGAAAGTAGGTCACTTGCCATCGAGCGAAAGTAGATCACTTGTCATCCTTCCAAAGTAGGTCACTCGACATTAATCGAAAGTAGGTAACTTTACATGGAGGAAAATCAGGTCACTTGACATCCAACGAAAGTAGGTCACTTGTCATCTAGCGAACGTAGGTCACATGCCATACAGCAAAATTAGATCACATGAAATCGAGCGAAAGTAGATCACTCGCCATCGAGAGAAAGTAGTTTAGTTACCTTCGAGCGGAAGTAGGTCACTTTACATGGAGGGAAAATAGGTCACTTGCCATCCAGCGAAAGTAGGTCACTTGATATCAATGAAAGATAGGTGACTTGCCATCGAGCGAAAGCAGTCACTTGCCATCAAGCGAAAGTAGGTCAATTGCCATAGAGAAAAATTAGGTCACTTACCATCGAGAGAAATTAGGTCACTTTGACATCCAACAAAAGTAGGTCACTTGCTATCCAGCGAAAATAGGTAACTTGACATCCAGCGAAAGTAGGTCACTTGGCATCCAGCGAAAGTAAGTTACTTAACATTGAGGGAAAATAGGTATCTTGCCATCGAGCGAAAGCAGGTCACTTGTCATCCAAGGAAGGTAGGTCACTTGCTATCCAACGAGAGTAGGTCACTTGCCATCGAGCGAAAGTAGGTCACTTGCCATCCATCGAAAGTAGGTCACTAGTAACCCAGCGAATGTAGGTCACTTGCCATCCGGCGAAAGTAGGTGACTGTCCATCGAGCAAAGGTAGTTCACTTGCCATAGAGGGAAAGTAGGTCACATGCCATCCAGGGAAATTAGGCAGATAAATTATCATCTTGGCGCAAATGTTTAATGAAAATCTTGTCTTCATTCGTTAAGCGACCCACTGCTCACAAAATGAGAACTCAAAACGGAAGAAAACAAATGATGATAGCACAACAAACGGCTTGGCCCTCTGAACTCTTAAGACCATAATGCTTAGTTCGGCATAAACGATCGATTTTACACTGCCTTACAAAAAAATAAAAAATGATGTTTAATAAATGGTAAAAAATTAAATATTTTAGTACTTTCCCGGTCTAAAAGGACTGTGGAATTTGCCTGTGAAATAAACTTTCAAGTGAAATGCTTAGCTACTGGAATATAACCATTTAAACTTCGTGCCGTTTTTTTGGTCCACTGTGCATAATCCTGTTACGATAAATATTTATTATTGTAAACAGTTGTGCTCGCCAGTCATAATGGCTGACTAATCATAAATTTTTGCTAGAAGCTTATCACAAAGTTTTAATTCATCCGTGTAATCTAACAAACACTTGGTGAAACTAACTTCTGTGTAGTCAGTATGTATATCACAAAATCTCAAATCCCTCCAAACTTCCACCTTAAGTGATTTAATTAAAACCGCTGGTAAGTAAGATTTAGGCTATAGAATAGGACTCGGGTCGGTTGTGTCATCCACGACAGCATAAATAACACATGTTTGACTCAATTGTTTATTAGTTGTATAATTCTTGTTGTAATTTGAGGTTCCCGAGAACACAATACCTGCCTGAAGACTGTGTTGTAATTTGTCTTCTGTTAGAGTAAGATGGGGTAAAAGCTCTACATAATTAGCTTTGTTATCTGAGCTCTTTCTCTTGAAAATTTCCCGTAATCGAGAGTTGTTTTTCTTGGGCTAATGATCTCATTTCAAAACATCCCCCTAGACCTGCACAACAGATAAACAAATAAAAAATGATCGATCTGCTATACTAACTATAAGAGTGTGGAATTTTACTTGACATATCGTAGGGGAATAGTGGGTACAATGAGACACAAAATATTAAGACATATGTATGCAAGTGATAATTCAAGTATTTTTAAAGTCAAGTGCAATAGAAATAGACATTAAAGCAAGGAGTACAATAATACATAAACAAAAATGTTAATAGATAAAGGACATAATATACAATACGTGTTTGACAAAAAAAATGCAAATGTCTCACTGTTCCCATTCAGGAGGGTACAGTGAGACACCACAGTGTCTATTAACGGACATTGAAATGATTTACATGTATTTCAAAAGAAAGGAAAGCTTGTTGTCTCTTTATTTTGACATGTTCTGTAGGCTTATTTAGAATCATTTTGATGTCTGACTTCGAAACCATTGAAACATCTGGAACATTTGGAAAAGTGAATTTTCCTTGACATTTCAAACTTTTGCGAAAAAATGAAATGAATTTTTGGTGACAACAAAGCATATAGTTATAAGAATATAATTTAATTCTTTGTTATTTTTTAACGTTTTCTTAAATTTTGTGAATAATTTTTTTATTTATGAAACCATTAAAATGTAATATATCCATTATTTTAAGCTATAGTTCCTAATTTGGTTACTAATATGTTCATTTTTAATGTTAGTTACTTGTAAATGTGTTATAATTACAGTTTGTTTTTGCAAATCTTTGGTACATAGGAACAGTGAGACGTCTCAGTGTACCCTTGAATGGCATGTCTCACTGTTCCCTTTACGCATAGTTCGTTTAAAAATGACGCCATCACTTCAAAATTAAAACAAGAAAGATGAAACTTTGCCAAACATAACCTCAAATACCATAGTATTAGGCAATAAAACATTCATATGTATATCTCATTTGTATATCCAATATAACCTTCATTAAACACAAGCCAAAATTTTACTTCTAGAGTGAAAAATTACGAATTATTTTTTCATCACTCACCTTTATAACTAGAATCAAATCGAGTATGAAAATACTGTTACTTTACTCATGCAACATACAACTCCACTGTTACTAGCATCTCAACATCAAAATTTACCATGTAATAAAAATGTCTCACTGTTCTCCCTGTCTTACTGTACCCACTTCTCCCCTAGTAATGCAAGAAACATCATCGAGATAGTTGAGCTCGCTTCTTCAGCTAAAACAGTTACTGATCTCAAGTCAAATGCTAGGAAAGATCATGCACATAACGTGTTCTAGTTGGGTGAACCCTGTCTGTTCAAAGCCGAAGACTACTGAATGTTTCCACAATCATTTATCCAAGCTTCAATTTTTCGACCATCAGTAAATGTTAAAAGCTTATATTTGTCCACTTTCTGCGGAGATCTTACTTCTTCCGAAATTTAAGAGGAAGATTTGATATGAACTCCTTTATAAATGACTAAGAGCACTTCTTATATGGCACATTTTACGCATTTTTTTACATGTCCCTGTCGAATTTTCTTGACACTGTGCGCAAGCAAAAGTAAATTTTTGTTAGGACTTTCATCTTAGCGGTTGCAATTTTTACAACATATTAAATAACTTGAATACTTGTTTTTGTCTTCAAATTTTGCACACTTACTCTACATCATTTTAGCTTCAATTTGATATATACTACATCTAGTAACCATGAATAAGTTTGAAAGTTCGAATTTTTGTAGGAAAAATGATTGTGTATTACAAAAAGTATGATTTAACCTAAACTGGGAAGATAATAGCCATTTACTATTTTTTCCTTTAAATCTGAGATCATAATATAAAGATTGGTCCTCAATGAGCATCACAGCTGACTTCATTCTAAATTTATAGATTTTTAAATTTGCATTAAAAATGTGTTTCCTTTTCAATGTATTTTTACTGGAAAACAGCTCATTTTCCATTCAAATTTAACCATGTGGTCCAACGTCTAGAGATTATTACAATTGATAAGTCAAACGAGCAGATCCTGGTTCAAATCCTGGTTGGGGCAAGTTATCTGGTTGAGATTTGTGGGGGTTTCCCCTCAATCCATTAAAAGCAATTACTGGGTAACTTTCGGCGCTGGACCCTGGACTCATTTCGCTGGCATTATCACTTTCTTCTCATTCTTCAGGAATATTGCCATAACAGGAGCGCTTACCTTATCTGTAATTAAGCCTATTTTTTTTTAATTTTATCCTAACTCTTCTCTTGCTTTATTGTCAATTCTTCAGCATCATAATTGCAGCTTTTTGCCAATATTCGTTATCTATACATGGAAGAGTTTTACCTTTTTTATTACTTTTACTTGGAACTTGTTACCTTCAACTTATGGAATTACTTCTTTCCTGAAGTTTTATCATTCTTTCTTCCGTACAATTTAATAGCTGAGTATATTATCACAAATATATCAACAAATGTACCACAAGCCATTATACTTTTTACTGCCTATATATCGAAAAAAAAGGGTTTAAAATTGGTATCTTTTCGCTCCATTGGTAGCCAAACTTTTTGCCTCTCTTCTGGTTTATAGTTACAATAAACTTTGTGTGGTGAGCGAGTCGGATCCATTCCAAGTCATATAATCTATTTTTATCGTGCATTTTATCTGCAATTTTAATATGTTTAAGGTCTTTTCGTATTTATACCTTTTTACAATCGATGAGGTACATTGATGTTGAAATTTCCATTTCGGTAGCTTCTGCTATTTTCTCTTCTAACATTCATTTCGTCATTTCTCTACACAAGAAATGAGCTTTCGTGTACATCTACACCGCGTGCCTTCAGTACATTAACTCTGTTCATTGTTCTGAACATTGCCCAACTTCTAGACGCTCTTCACTTTCTTCTCTCATCGAAGTTAATGTTTGGCAGATACCAATTTCAGAGGTTAAAAAGGTGAACTACAGTCAACCATTTCAGTTGTCACGAATGGTACATTTTTACTACTTTAAAACTCAATATGTTGAAAATTAAATTACTTTCATCACTTCTTATTAGTAGAATCACTTTAGAAGATCAGTATCACTTTATAGAAAAAAAGTTGTTGAATAAAATTTATTATTATTGCAGAAAATAAAGAAAAGTTTCCGTCACGGATGTTACAAGATTTGTGAACTCTCTTCACATCGTATTAACAAAAATTCTAAAACTCAGGTCTCTGCCTCAAGCAAATACTGGGTGTTCAGTTCAAAATGTGTCTTGGCTCGCTGTATGCCGTCATGTGGCTAGCTGATGAGCCTAGAGAATTCAATCTTCCTACACTTCCGCAGCTCAGGTGTATAATCTAAGAGGCTGAGAAGTTGGCTAGCAAGTACGGCGTTCATTCTGAAGAGTACGTGCCGATACGTACGGTAACGCCGGTAGTGGCAGGAATGTGAACTGTTTGGAAATACGTACTGTCGGGATATGGGGAGAGGGTTAAGACGATTACTTACGTATTTGTTGACATTAACTTCGACGGTCAACATGGACACGGAGCATTTGATTTGTGTTGTGGAATGTTACCGTACGCAACCGATGATAACAAATACCCTGCGTACGACTTGCCGGCGCAAAACACAGTTCGAAAGAGGTTATGGTAGCACACAGACCGTACAGACCGCCATCTGTTGCTACGACGTTCAAGTTATACCGTACACGTTCTCAAGTTCAGATTGAAGAACGCCTTAAATAATAGGCAACTTCTCTAACATATAAACTGAAACTCGCTTCAAATCGGTGACCTAACAACAGTGACGTCATGACACACTTTGAAATGAACACCCAGTACTGATTCATTCTTATAATGCCCATGTGAAAGGTATGTAAATATCATGGCATCCAATTAGTTCACAAAAACATAATCATTAAATATTTTATAGCCATTCCTTCCATGTCACCGATGTTAAACACAGTTTGTCACAGAATTTAGTGTTATTTAATATATCGAATGTTGCCAAGTGCCCCCTGCTAGATGTAATTTATATTTATTATTTGGATTATATGTGGCAGTTTCAAGAAGGAATTGAATTGAATTGATTATATGTTTCTCTGTTTTTATTTTTTCATATCTTACATTTATTTATTTAATTTTTATTATTTTTGTGAAATTAGATCAGTATAATTTTTATAATTAATGATAACGGTACCGGTAGTAATAATAAAAATCATTGTTGTTTTATTATTTTATTATTAGTAGTAGTAGTATGGGAGTATATGGGTACAATGCATCAGTTATTCATAGATTTCAAAAAGGCATATGACTCGGTTAAGAGAGAAATTTTACATGATATTCTTATTGAATTTGGTATTCCCAAGAAACTAGTTCGATTAATTAAAATGTGTCTCGGTGAAACGTACACCAGAGTCCGTATAGGTCAGTTTCTGTCAGATGCGTTTCGAATTCACTGTGGGCTAAAGGAAAGAGATGCACTATCACCGTTACTTTTTAACTTTGCTCTAGAGTATGCCATTAGGAAAGTCCAGGATAACAGGGAGGGTTAGGAATTGAACGGGTTATATCAGCTGCTTGTCTATGTGGATGAGGTGAATATGTTAGGATAAAATCCACAAACGATTAGGGAAAACACGGGAATTTTACTTGAAGCAAGTAAAGCAATCGGTTTGGAAGTAAATCCCAAAAAGTCAAAGTATATGATTATGTCTCGTGACCAGAATATTGTACGAAATAAAAATATAAAAATTGTAAATTTCTCCTTTGAAGAGATGGAAAAATTCAAATGCCTGAGAGCAACAGTAACAAATATAAATGGCACTCGGAAGTTAAACACAGAATAAATATGGGAAATGCCTGTTATTATTCGGTTGAGAAACGTTTATCATCCAGTCTGCTGTCAAAAAGTCTGAAAGTTAGAATTTTAAAAAAGTTATATTCCGTTTGTTCTTTATGGTTGTGAAACTTGGACTCTCACTTTGAGAGAGGAACATATGTTAAGGGTATTTGAGAATAAGGTGCTTAGGAAAATATTTGGGGCCAAGAGGGATGAAGTTACAGGAGAATGGAGGAAGTTACACAGCACAGAACTGCACGCATTGTATTCTTCACCTGACATAATTAGGGACATGAAATCCAGACGTTTGAGATGGGCAGGGCATGTAGCACGTATGGGAGAATCCAGAAATGCATATAGAGTGTTAATTGGGAGACCGGAGGGAAAAAGACCTTTGGAGAGGCCGAGACGTAGATGGGAGGATAATATTAAAATGGATTTGAGGGAGGGGGATATAATGATAGAGACCGGATTGGTCTTGCTGAGGATAGGGAGTCACGGCGGACTTATGTGAGGGCGGCAATGAACCTCCGGGTTCCTTAAAAGGCAGTAAGTAAGTATGTATTTTTATTTTCTTTGAAGATTCAAACTCTGCATAGTTATACCAAGAATGGCCGTACGGGCTCGTGTGAAGAATCTTGTGTAAATGAGTTTGTATAATTGTGTGTCAATAAATACACTTAATTCATTCATTCATTCATTCATTCATTCATTCATTCATTCATTCACATTTTGTCACGGATGTTACAGATGAGATAATGTCCTTCATTTTTCCTGTTTCAAAATAACTGTGAAAATAAGTGACAGAAATAATATAGTGCAGAGTAAAAAGTTTCTTGATTCTGGAGCTCTGGAATTAACACTGGAAATTCTCATAATATTTCTTCAACAATAGCTCCTTAAAAACATGCATTAATAGTTCATTTTTCTATGAGTAAGTCCTGCAAACTTTAGGCAAACAGAACGGTATCTATTGCCCAGGCAAGACCATTTAGATTCAATGGCCATAAGACTTGTAAAATATTTTACTTATGAAAAAACATTAGAATTTTTAGATTTTATAGCCTTATCTATGTCTTACACTAGTCTAAAATTAAACAAATATTTCTGAAAAAGACTTTTTCATTGGAATTCCTAGTTTGCCCGCAATGGGTGCACTACGTTATCAATCCATGTTTTAAATAAATGGCGATTTTGTGTTATTCATTATGGCTAGCACGAGTAAAGTTAAACAGAGCTCAAAGCCTCAATTGAATACTTTGTGAGTATGTGATTATTTATTTTCTGAGGTGGAAAATTGGGCCCCAGTGTTTAGTTTGTGAATATGTTATTGCCACTGTTACAAAATTGAATTTGTAGCGCCATTAAAATCACAAACAGTCCGATTTATTTTACTTTGTTTATACATCGAAAAAATTCGCTCATCCGTAACCCATGCCTGTGTGTTATGGTGCCGCTTCGGCTGACAACCGGTTTCTCGTGCATGAAATATGTAAGCTGTTTCAGTTTTGCACAGTGCATACACACAGTGCAGGAACCTTCGCATCAGTGCTCTTACAGTCTGCAAAGAATTTTAAAATCGTATCAGTTCTTATTTTCTACATCAAATCCGTCTCAATATTCCTACGATTTGTGTGAAATATTTAGTCATAAGATTTATTTATGCACTTTAAGTTATACATTGAAGAAGATAGTTTGAGTAATTACTTTTTGTACTTGATAATGATTTTATATACTTTATTTTTTTTTCTGAAAATTAACGGGGAGATATTTGATGTTGAATTTTGTTTGGAAAACTTGAATGCGTCGGAAAATGGAGAGAATATTGACAAAAGTAAGGTTAGAAATAAAGGAGAGAGTTAGAAAGATTGTTAATAATAGTGGAAGAAATAGAAAAGGTAAAGGTGTTGAAGATATGAGGGCAGTGACTCAGGAGATTGCGAGGGAAGAATGTCGAAAGAACCCATCGTCAGCAAATTCCACTCAGGCGGTGAACTCTAAGGTAGCGGCTGCACCATCTAATAGACGACCAGTAACGACGTCACCCCAAGACCAAGCCAGCGGAACAAGCATAGTATCAGATGGCAACAGAAGTGGAGAAAGGCAGAAGGGGAGAGAGAGGAATGCTGAGCCGACGAAAGAAGAGACTGGTGAACGAGGAAGCGAAATTAGTGCGGGGATTAGAAGGGGTGTATTGAGTGTGTAAAGCTTGCCAGTAGTGCGAAAAGAGGGGGCAATAATGGAGAAAATCTGTCTATAATCTGAGGAAATGGTGCATCAGTGGGTTCAAATAATAGTAGGTTCAGCTAGGTAATGGATAAATGGAAGTGGACTGTTGTACTTTTTCAGTGTTAAATAATTTTATAAATAAAGTGAAAGCAATGTTGCTAGGATACGAGCGCTAATGTGTTGTATAAGAAGAGTTTAGACAGTGAATATAATAATAGTTCAAGTTTTTAGTGAAATAGTCAACAAGGGTTAGGTCTTATATATTAAATAAGTTATATGTATTATTATTTAAAGTATTAAGTTAGTTATGAAGGTAGGAATGATTTTTATGGGACCTGAGAATAAGGGAAGGGAAGTAGAATAGTAGTGGATAAAGTAAAAGGATGGTAAAGTGAAAGTGGAGGGACATGAAAGACATAGCAAGAACAGGCTTCAAGTGTCAAAATGCGTCTTGTTTAATGTTGTAAATAGTGCTAGTAAGGGAATGCTGGCCCGAATACAGAAATATGAAGGGCCAGCAGGACCGAAGATTTTGAGAAATATATATCATATCATATCATACTTTGTTTTCACCGCAGTATTCTTTATGAACTATATAACGTTTTCGATATTTTTATTTTACAATATTTATTAAAAACTGATTATATAAATTGCAGTTTTAAGATATATGATGTATCGAAGTACATATGATATTTCCGTGCAGATATTCTGCGTCATCATTTGATGAAAGATGAATGGAATAGGGAAAAATTCTCTCCGGCACCGGGATTTGAACCCTGGTTTTCAGCTCTACGTGTTGACGCCCTATCCACTAAGCCACACCGGATTCCCATCCCGATGTCGGATCGAATCCTCTCAATTTAAGTTCCACCTCTTGGGTTCTCTCTAGTGGCCTACCCTCACGCACTGCGTCATAGATGTATGGCAGTGGCACAATGTCAACACATGTGCAGAGGTGTGATTTAAGACGGCGCTTATTCAGTCGGATCCCGGCCACTTAGTCACTCATAACGAGTGCACCTCTGCACATGTGTGGACATTGTGCCACTGTCATACATCTATGATGTAGTGCATGAGGGTGGGCCACTAGAGGGAACCCAAGAGTTGGATCTTAAATTGAGAGGATTCGATCCGACATGGGGATGGGAATCCGGTGGGCTTAGTAGATAGAGCGTCAGCACGTAGAGCTGAAAACCCGGGTTCAAATCCTGGTGCCGGAGAGAATTATTCTTTTTCACTCATCTTTCATCATTTAAGATTTATGTTTTACTCTTTATTAAGATTTTTACATTTATTTAGAATTGAAAACAAATCTCTTAAACACAGAATAATAATAAGTTGGATGCACATAAATCTGATGATGGTTACAGAGGAGAATTTCGGGATTTGAATACTGATTTGCTAATCACTAGGGTTGTAATGTTGGGGACCGATAGGATACGTTACAGTGGTTTCAAGTTGACTAACCGTTCACCAGTTAATACCCCAGCATGCATAAATAGTATACTTGCTGAGTACTCCGTTCGCCAGTCACTATCGTAGCATGCGTAAACAGTGTACCTGCTGAATAACAATCCCGAAGGTTACAGATTCTCATACGCATATTTTTGCAACGGAATTTGGTGAGTGTTTTGAAGTGAATGACGGGATCATTACATATAAATTATGTAGGTAATACAAACATCGAGGTGACAAGCGGTATTATATACAGATACATTGTAGGACAAGATTTGATGAAGAGTTGTTTTCAGAACATGGGAGGGGTAAAAGTAGGAGGAAGAAGAATAAAGTGCATAAGATTTGCTGATGATATGGCGCTGTTAGCAGAAGAGGAGACGATACTAACGGATATGTTACTAGAGCTCAATGACAGCTGTGAGCAGTATGGGATGAAGATAAATTTAAACAAGACGAAGACCATGGTTGTCGGAATAAAACTAAAGAGAGGAACTTGCAAATTCTAAATGAGGCAATAGAGCAAGTGAACAGCTTCAAATACTTGGGATGTACTGTAAGCAGTAACATGAGCTGGAGCCAGGAAGTCAAATGGAGGACAGCAATAGCAAAAGGAAGTTTTTAATAGAAAAAGGAGCATCTTCTGCGGACCTCTGAACACAACATATTTCCGACAAATTTTCCCTGTTTCCGTTTTCGTTGTGTGCACTACTAGTAACGGAGATTTTATATATTGCCGAAATTTGAATCGCTCTCTATAGACAAATGCCCCTCGTTGCATGTTTGCTGGCGATGGAATGAAGTCTAGAGCTGTCGTCGTTTATTTGTACATTTTGGAGTTTCTTTGAACCTTGAAGGTCTTCTTTTTGTCTCGTAAATAGTAGGAAAACATTAAAACGTTTTTATGTTTAAGACTTATCTAACAGATCGCAATATGGGGTTAGTAGTTTTATTAAAATTTTGTAACTATTAAATTAACATAATTTTTTTAATATGCTCTGGATACTTACTTACTTAATTACTGGCTTTTAAGGAACTCGGAGGTTCATTTCCGCCCTCACATAAGCCTGCCATTGGTCCCTATCCTGAGCAAGATTAATCCATTCTCTATCATCATATCCCACCTCCATCAAATCCATTTTAATATTATCTTCCCATCTACTTCTCGGCCTCTCTAAAGGTCTTTTTCCCTCCGGCCTCCCAACTAACACTCTATATGCATTTCTAGATTCGCCCATACGTGCTACATAACTTGCCCATCTCTGGATTTAATGTTCCTAATTATGTCAGGTGAAGAATACAATGCTTGCAGTTCTGTGTTGCGTAACTTTCTCCATTCTCCTGTAAATTCATCCCTCTTAGCCCCAAATATTTTCCTAAGCACATTATTCTCAAACACCCTTAACTATGTTCCTCTCTTAAAGTGAGAGTCCAAGTTTCACAACCATAAAGAACAACCGGTATAGTTCCTATAAAATAATTTTTCCTGCTTCAAATTTTATCCTTTTTTCTTTCAAAGGAAACGGAGTAACCGTGTTACAGAACGGTACAGAAATTTAATATAATAAATACTTGAAATATAAATAAGGTAGGAGAGACTGTTGTACCTTGAAATACTTTTCACAGTTTTTCTTTTTTTATACTTTGGGAAATGATATTTTTAAATGAAAAAATGCTTGAAATAATTATTGAAGATTCTTTTACAACTTCCTCTATCTATTTTCCTGTTTCATAGATCTATTAAGGATAGAAAAAATAAAATGACGGGATTTGTAATGTGTTCAAAGGTACAACAGGATCATGTACTTTGGAACATACCCCACATGGAATATAGGTATTTATATAGCTGTAAAAACTGACAATCATATTTAAAATGGCCCACACCTGTGGAGTAACGGTCAGCGCGTCTGGCCGCGAAGCCAGATGGCCCGGGTTCGAATCCCGGTCGGGGCAAGTTACCTGGTTGAGGTTTTTCCTGGGGTTTTCCCTCAACCCAATACGAGCAAATTCCGGGTAACTTTCGGCGCTGGACCCCGGACTCATTTCACCGGCATTATCACCTTCATTTCATTCAGACGCTAAATAACCTAGATGTTGATACAGCGTCGTAAAATAACCCAATAAAATAAAAATAAAAAATATTTAAAATGTATTTGCCATTATAAACCAGTGCAGGCTTCTCTGATTGAGATTTTATTTTCTGGAGGAGCCATAACTGCTTCAACAGCTTTCTTCAAGACATCGGGATCAATTGGGGGCTTCTTAACTCCAGACTTATTTCTCACATGATCTAAAAAAAAACGACAGTTTCGTGTAGCTTGGAACATGTTCCTTAGTACACGATGTTTTGTGTTCAAATGTACAAGAGGATGCACGTTTAAACAAATATGGCTGCCAAAACTAAAGGTTCGAATAAATCATGGAAATTAAAATATGTCATTACTCACGAGATGATAGGCAAGACACTGCTCTTGATTGATAGTCACAAATACAATTTGGTCTCGTGTTAGAAAGCATATAATAATGAACGAAATATTTACTTTTGGTACTAAAAAAAAATATTTTGTCTACAGAATAAATCAAACCGAAACTACTACCAGAGCTACTTAGCGGCTTTCGCCATAATCTACTTCAGTTTGTGTCCTCCAGGTAGCAACAAAAATAAGAAAGAAAAAAAATTCAAAGGTACACTAAGTTCAAGGTACAATCTCCCCTTACTGCAAAATAGTGCTACCTACAGTATTTCTCTCCAGACTTTACTTTACACAAATAATGGGTCACAAAGTATAAAAAAATAAAGCTTTTCTCAAAATTATACAGAGTGAACTACTAATTATGTTCTACGTGTAGTGCTATGTTCTGCAATGTGTAATTTTCCTTTACCAGAAACTTGAAATTATTGTGTTAGGCCTAATACACTGCTGTTTTATTATTTAATATTTAAAATCTCTTAATAAATTGTGTTATTCAGAATAAATGTAATACGTGTCCGAGTTTTAAGAAACGTGATGAGCGTTGGGATAAAATGTAGACTACATCTGACGGCAGGATTAGGAACTCCTGCAAAATCAATACATGAAATGCATGAACCATACCGCCAACTTCCTTCGATTTACGTACTATGTAGCATAGGAGCTCTTTTGTTCTGTCGGTAAGCCAGTAGTCTAGTAGATCCACTTTTCCACTTTCGTCAAACGAAATATCTGGATACATTTTAAACCGGTACTCATTGTTTATAGTTTGTCGGAGTGAACAAATATAACACATAACCATGAACAAGTTTTGAACAGATGTCGAAGGGTATTTAGTAGAATGACAGAAGACAGAAATGAGATGCTTCGGCAAAATCTGTCGAAACAAATTACTATATTATTAACTAGAAATTCCACACGGATTTTCTGGGAATTTAGCTCTCTTAGAGATAATGATTGGTTGTCAGTTGCATTGTGTTTTCCACATAAAATATTTGTAACACAATTTGTGGATATGTTTTGAAATTATTGTTCCACGGTAGTGAAAATTAAGGCACAAAGAATTTAAACGGTTACAAGAACCGAATGACATAATGTTCTATGAAGAAATATACGCTTTGTTTATTCATTATCCATAGGTCGTTTCATTTTAGGAAGAAATATTGTATCTTGTGAAAACATTAAATTTAAAAATATTTAAAGAATAATAATTAATACTCTAAACCATTTGCGTTTTGCTCAGTCGTAGTGTTTAATATTAGAGATTTTGATTCACTATGTTTTATCCTCCGCCGACGTGTATTTTTATAAATATTGCGAGTTAAATGTTAGGTTAGGTTAAGTTAGATAAAGGAGTGGTTAAGTGAGAGGAGACAGAGAAATGTGGGAAGATTTGTGTGGGTTAGATGAGGGGATAGTCAATTCGGTGGCTTTAAAATAAACAAATACCGAATTCGTGTTTAAGAAGGTCTTTCCTGATCATAGAGATGGACTGCAATATTTGTTCTGTGTTCTATACGTAACAAGTAGCAGTTTTTCCTCTCAATTTAAATAGTTTGTACGTATTCCCCAATTCAAATCAATGAGTCAAGAATATATTTTGTCAAGAAACACTCCGCCAACTAACGCAGGGATTGATATTTGAAGGAGATGAAGGGAGTATGAAAGTGTTTCCAAAATACGACAGAAATGTGGACGGTAAGTCTAACGTTTTACCAAATTATAGGTCCCCCCACTTTATGTGCTGTAGAAAGAAATGTTTCTACGCACAAGTTTAATTTTGCAGACAAGAGAAAGAAGTTCGATCCTGAAAACATTGGAAAGATCACTATTTCACAAAGTTCTATGTAGTTATGAAATAAAATTAGCTATAACCGATGAGGTAATAACTAACTTGAATATTTCCCATTATTTTGCCAGTGTTTCCTTCAGAAGGCAGTTTCTTCTCAGTAAGTGACCCAGCCAATTCCTTTTTCTCTTCCTGATCAGTTTCGACATCAATGGATAACCTCAGAAGACAAACGGAAAATTTTCTGGCACAGCTGTTTTTCTTGTTCTCGTGTCAAGGTTGGTCTCCCTCCTAACTTTGACTTCTTTAATGGGCCATCTTTCTCCAAATAACGGCGTAAAGTACGTTTAGGTACACAAAATATTTTACTCGCGCCTTGAAGTGAGAACTTCCCACTCTTCGTACCCCTCACTGCCTTGGACATGGTTTCTTCAGTCCATAATCCTCTCTTCTTCATGTTGACAGGCATTATTTTATATCTGAAACATAATTTCGAAAGCTTCCACTAAAGCGAAACACTTTTCGACATATTATACTTAAGTTATATGGACTGTATTGTCCAGTAATGCCAAACATATCCAACACATTTGCAAAAAGAAAAAAAGTTTCCGTTACAACGTGACGTATTTTCTACTGATTCAGATAAACAGCACGTAATTATGACGTCGTTCTTCCTTACAATACAAACTTTTTGCGTAATCCCAGCTATAAGACATGCAAATTTGTCAGGATAAAAAATAAAAGTGTAAAGAAATTGATATGGCCATGGTGTGAGCATATCAGGAGAAGGTAAGCTTTCAAGAAAATCGTTTGAGTATGAACAACTCATAAAAGATACGCCATCAACGACAACATAAATCAACGAAACATTAAAAACTGAATGGAGTACAATGGTTTTCATGAAACAAATCTTTGAAAAACATGCATAAAACAAAGGAGACTTGCCAGAGAAAAACAAGAAGAGATCACATGAAAAACACAAAACAGCGAACTGCCACCATATTGCTCAACCTGACTGGATGGAAAACGATTAAGTGACACAACAGGATGCCCCTTCACTGGATGCTGTTGCCGCCATCTAGCTGAATTTTTGGTTAACTAACTCACAATAGGGGGATAGCCATGTCAGGAACATGGCCATAGTAGGAGCCAGAGTGCTGCATTGGAGTTAAATCGCTCGCTTGAACTCGGTCGAATGTCGCACCCTCGAGTGAGGTAAGATCGGTCGTGATACGCTCGTAATAAATAAAAGCACAGTACAAGGTCATCTCATCGACATGTTTTAACTTGTATGGAAGGCGACAGATAAGATACAAATATGTTTTGCCCACACGGTAAAAATAAGGCGTTATTTTCTGCGTTTACGACAAACGTTAATGGAACAGTAATGGAACGTACCAAAACAGTAACATGAAGTTATAAATGAAATAGTATGAAAAACTTCGATATACAGTTATTATTGTTAATTAATAATTATTCAATATTTCATTTGCCACATATACAATAATATGATAGGTCCATACATAGTGTTCCGCCTATATACTGTGACAATGTAGAAACGTTTTACAAAATATTATTGATATAGCAGTAGATTAATAACAATATTAGTACAGAGATAACGTCACAGAAAATACAATAAAACGAATAATCATGCTGCACAACTGTTACAGACTTAAAGATTGATACACTAATTATTAGAGATTATTATAACTAGAAACCTTGATACGGCTCTTGCATTATCGTGATTGTGTTCTCCGTTTATAATAATTACATTTACATCCAATAACATCTATCAAATGGGGAAAAAACAAAATAAGTCCTGTTTGAAAAAAAAAACACACAACATTTATATTACATTTTAAAGCAAGTTTTGTAGTTATACTATGGATAGGTTAGTTAAACACTGCAAAATTTTGAAATGATAAACATCTATGATATTACTACACAGTTCATGACTGTAACAAGAACGAATGCCTAACGCTCGGCTTATACCGTTCGAGGATTTATCGCTCGCGATAATTTTACCCATCATGCATGTGCGCTACCTATCGAATTATGCTATGAACTACTTGGCGCTCGAGCGAAAACGTTTGATGTAGACCTCTGGTAGGAGCACTCACCTTATCTGTAAATAAACCTATTTTTGTTATTTTTATGCCAACTCTTCTCTTGCTTTATTCTCGATTCTTCAGCATTATAATTGCAGCTTTTTACCATATTCGTTATCTACACATTATGTTTTCAACCATTGTTTTTTATACTTCAGTTTTTGTTGCTACATAACCTACCAATTGAGAATGAAGATATTCACGGGAGTATTATTTCTTTCCTTGAATGAAGCATGAATGAATAATTTTAGTAAACGCAACGACACCCGTATACATTCGCGCCATCTAGCAGTGCATCTTGAATCTCTCAACCGTCACAGCAGAACATCTCTCATCACCACACCGCCTGGTGACTACAGCAGCAACTAAAATTATTGACGTTAGTCTTTGAAGTAACCCTCGTTTGTTCGAATATGAAATGCGGCACATTCAAGAATGACGCAAGAAAAGCAGTAAACGAATTGAAAAAGACAGAAGAATGAACCTTCATTATGATCTGAAAAACTGATGAAAGTAAAAACGTAATGAATATCAGAAAGTTTTTATCGTGAGTCTTGGAGCATAAATTTCTACATTATCATATCAAAGAGTACAGGTCTTCTCACATCTGAATTTGCTTTCCTGCTTTTTATTACATGCAGAACGGTAAAGGGATACGGATAATGTCGGGACCCAAACATTTTTATGTATATGAATCGTAAGAGAGATCTCAATTCCAACAAAATTATTTCTAGGCTTTATAAAAAAGTTTTCTAACCGTAACATCTAAAAGCGGAAAAGATAGAAGGAAATGTATGTGTGTGAGTGAGTGAGTCATATTAATAACGATCATAATTATTATTGTCATTATCAAAATCATTGTAATCAAATAAAATATATGAAGTGTTAGAAAAATAACTGCAAATATGCCCTCTATTGCCAAATAGGACCTGAGAGTCACATCCAGGAAGCTGTTTTTAAAACATGAGGGAATTATCTTTCTAATGTTAGCTAATGTGACTTCAAAGCTACAGTATGACTGCTGTTTTCTATATTTTTTTAGTATTCTCTTAGACACTAGGGGCTATATTCAGAGACATTCTTAGCGCGGGCTTCCCGTGGATGATCAGCGAACTAACGTTTTTCGTTTTCATAAACCAGTGTTAGTGATATTATATGATATGAATCCTGTACAAGTAATCAGTCGATAGCCGGGGCTAGTTTAGCACGCTCGTAGCGCGGGCTAGCGAAATGTCTATGCATAGCACCCTAGATGTCAATACAGTAGAACCCCGATTATCCGTCACCCTATTAATCGACCGGAGGATTATCCAATTGTCTTCCTCACGCCTTTTATTTTTTTGCTGCAGAGATAATACAAAATTCATTACATTACGTCAGTACTGTACGTATTTTCATAGAGAAAGTTATTGCAATCCTTTACCGCTAGCATTATATAGTATGTAGTAGGAATGCTTCTGCACTTGTCGGCAACCATAAACAGTTACTTATGGGAGGGTGTGTTTTCCCAACTCGTAAAATAGTCACAATCTGTTTTCAGAAAAATTTCCCAAGAACTTACACACAACTGCAAACTCGTCCACCATTCATCCTGTTCGAGTGGCCGTACTTTATTACTTGTATGCAAAATATCTTCCACGAATGTTAAAAGAAAAATAAAAAATGTACAAATACTTGAGCGACTTTGGAAAAGAGAAGAAACTGTGGTACATGTCGCATCAGAATACGAGATTGGCATTACAACTGTGAGCGATTTAATAGAAACAAAGGATAAAGTGCTACATATTGTTGTACTTCATTGTGTTTGTCATTAATTACGAGCATAATATGTTTAGTATGACGACATCAGTGGTTGCTGCATGGCAGGAACTCAAAATTATGTACGAAATTGTACTTACTTACCATACTTAATTGATGAAAATCATTCATAATACGGATTATCCGATTTTTCGATTAACCATTCACTTCAGCCCCTTCATTACTGCGGTTAATGGAGGTTCTACTCAGTGGCGGTTCCTCGGGGGAGGGAAGGGAGGAACGTCCTCCTCACATTTTTCTCCTTTTGAGAGTAAATACCAAATGAAATATATACCTTGAAATTCGAGGAAGATTCCATAATTTTTAAGTTCACAGCTACAAGAAAATCTTGGTTGATCTAGTTTTAAATCACGCGCACTCATGTGCTACTAGAAAACTGTGAGAAGGATGCGAGATTGTGTGGAGGAAAGTCAATCCATTCCTCCTTTACTGCAGTTAACACACATAGACAACAGCGCGCTAGCGGCCAGAGAAAGAAGCAGGGTTTTAAAGCAAGTAAATGGACGTATAGGGAGGAGATCCTCCTCTGAATCAGCGCATGGGCGGGAAATAGAAACCGACTGGTCGTGCAGCAAGCTCGCTACCGCTGCCACCTAACGATGCTGCATTCAACCGGACTATAACACGCCATGTAGGAGGAGACACAATAAAAACAATTTTAACGCAAAGCTATGAAAGACACCATATAAACTTTTTTTAAAATTATAAATCAAAATATATTATTCATTGCACTTTATATAAGCTATATTCATGGTTTGAAACTTTCGAGGATATTTAAAGTTGAAGTTGGATTTATATAAAACAAAGAGGAAGTAGTTCTAAGTTAGTTTCGCAGATCTTTTTGGCCTCTGAAATTCACTTCCATTCATTGTTTACTAGACAGGACAACAGCCAAGTTGTCAGTTTTGTAAAAATATACTTGAAATTGAAGGTACTGCAAACTACATTATTTTAACATAAAAAATTAATCGGCCACTGGCAGCTTTGAACAATAACGGTAGTATGACTTTACAAGAACTGACATTCTTCAAAATAATGTGGTACTGAACTTATAAAATGTACATGTGGCAACGCACACCACGTGGGTGGATGCAGTGTTCTCGCTTTCCTAACAGATTATTTCTCATTCCCATTTCCGTAAAACGGTTCCGGTTACGTGTTAATAGCTAGTCTCTTCCAACACGTGTGATGATGTAGTGTGCGTGAAAAATTCTTCGAGGTTGTGAATTTCCTTGTAATTGTTAATTTGTGCAATTATTCAACAATGAATGGAAGTGAAAACATATTATATTTTGGACTATTTAGAAAACTTAGTTTACAAAAACAGATTATTGCTATACAAAAGGGAAGGCCAACCCTAACACTACCTGGTCTTACATGTATGCATGTAGGCTAATTTGTAGCTTGTTTCTCTCAAGAAGGTGTCATTTTGCGCTGTTAACTTCTTTCCTCCTCTTAAGAAATATGCAGTAGCCGCCACTGGTTCTACTGTATTTGTTTTAGGATCATGTCATAGTCGACTGATGTTACCTGGAAGTCACAACCATGCCAAGTAAGACAAAAATTAGTCAAAAAAATATTTTATTATAAACTAATATAGAGGCTTGAAATTATTCTTACTTCAGTAAATAATTTTGGCTAAATGGAGGGTTAGAATGAAAGAAGGAATTTAAGGAGAGAGACGGGTGAAATTTTGGTCATTTCCAGTCAAAAATCGCATATTGGTTTTCTTGTGAAAAATAAATCGGCAATTTCTTACTTACATGTTGAGCAAATTTCAGTGCTCTGTGGTGCACGAAAGCATAAAAAATTACGCAATCTATGATGTGATATATGATATGATATGATATGATATGGTATGATGTGATATGATATGATATGATATATATATGACATGATATGATATGATGTGATATATGATATGATACGATATGATATGGTATGATGTTATATGATATGATATGATATTATATGATAAGATTATGATATATATATGACATGATATGATATGATATGATATGATATGATATTATATGTTAAGATATGATATATATATATATATGATATGATATGATATGATATGATATGATATGATATGATATGATATGATATGATATGATATATATGACATGATATGATATGATATGATATTATATGATAAGATATGATATATATATGATATGATATGATATGATAAGATATGATATATATGATATGATATGATATATATGACATGATATGATATAATATGATATGATATGATATGATATGATATGATATGATATGATATGATATGATATGATATTATATGATAAGATATGATATATATATATGATATGATATATGATATATGATATGATATGATATGATATATGATATGATATGATATGATATGATATATGATATGATATGATATTATATGATAAGATATGATATATATATGACATGACATGATATGATATATATATGACATGACATGATATGATATATGATATGATATGATATATGATATGATATGATATATGATATGATATGATATATGAGATGATATGATATATGATATGATATGATATTATATGATAAGATATGATATATATATGACATGATATGATATGATATATATGATATGATATTATATGATAAGATATGATATATATATGATATGATATGATATGATATGATATATGATATGATGTTATATGATAAGATATGATATACATATGACATGATATGATTTGATATGATATGATATGATATAATATGATATATATGTGACATGATATGATATATGATATAATATGATATGATATGATATGATATATGATATATTATATGATAAGATATGATATATATATGACATGATATGATATAATATGATATGATATGATATGATATATGATATGATATGATATATATATCTATATGACATGATATGATATGATATGATATGATATATATATGTGACATGATATGATATATGATATAATATGATATGATATGATATGATATGATATGATATGATATGATATGATATGATATGATATGTTCATTTGCTATTCTCTATTTGTTCATTAATCCTAATATATCTGTTAATATATACTCCTTTCAAACCCCCTTTTTCCTCTAACTACTATTCACTAAAATCTCAATTTTACTTTTTCTCTATAAATTTCTTCTTTGACCTTTTCTCCTCTCTTTCTCTTATATTCATTTATTGTTCGAACGTTCAAATGTTAGTAGGATTTTATGCTGTCACTTGTTCACTTCTCTTAACCCTATTCCACTTACATCTAATCGTTTCTCGCTATTCTCACTTCCTATAAATACATATATTTTATCTCTACACATCTGAGTATACACTTCCTCTCTCCCCTATACTTCTCGATCTTTTACTGTTCCACTTTACTTGCACTTCTTGATCACATCCCCACATTTTTTTTAATCATATATAATACCTCTGCTATACCCTTGGTTATAAAAAAAATTACGCATTATATACTGTAAATAGTTACTGCTTTGAATTTTAATTTCATGAAAATTTTACAAGCTGGTTCCTCACACGTTTTTTCCAACACATTTCGTCAGGTTCGAAGTGTAAAGGCTCTTAAAATTTTGATACTAGGAACATGACATTCTTACTGCTTTTTCTATACAGGGTGATTCAATGACAAGTTACAAACTCTTGGGGATGATAGAGACAATAATGAACAATGTTCATATAGGAACCTATGTTCGGAAACATTCCGTTGGGTAGTTACAAGCCTAGATATGTTAGTCAGTGCAACCAGCTAGAATCATACTTAAGGCCATCCTTTTGAAGTTTCGGTTGCAGATGACATATTCCTGGAAACGGTGGTGATTTCTCATAAACATGGTGTAATGTAGTTGGCATCGAAAATGATATTTTGACTGATTAATCTTTGCAACTTTTCTTTCCATGCCTTTCGCTCTTCCATAAATGAAATGCACATCACCAAATTGCGAGGAAAGTTGCAAGGAGGGAGTAAGGAGACAAAAGTCGTGGGATGACAACATACCCCAGTGACTAAAACAAGGTGAGCAGTCCAGGGTTAAGGTAGAAGTCGTGCATTAAAGTTTCAGGCTGACTGGACTCTTGGCTTCTTACGTAATGAAAGTGGAGGTGATACTCTTGGCTTCGTTTGTGGAAATTATTTAGTTACAAAGAGAAGTGGTGTCGAACGTCTGAAATTATTAGTTCTACTACAGAATGATGTATTCAAATTAGTTTGTTTTTATTGACCTTAAATAGTAATATATGCACGTAATGTAGAGCTTCATTCTCTCAGTATTGTATTTATGTTTACAGACGAATATCATCACTACTGTTATTCAGACATAAAATTTGGTACCAGGTATCCCCTTTTAAAAATGTATGAGTATACAGCAGCCGTGGCGAAAATGTGATCGTACGCCGAGGCACTGTGTAACCTGCAAACTATGGAGGGAGGCGGACAACCGAAGGGGAAGTGAAGGAACTGTCTGACTTATTAACGCATTTTCATTTTCCTTACATCAAGCACTTAAATATAATTTTATACAGTATAAGGTTACAAACTAATGTTTTGTACGTATAACGAAGAACGAAATGAATAAGAAAACATAGGACACATTATCACAACCTAAAATTAATTGTCTTCAGAATGTCTCTGCGACAGAGTTTCAAAATCTGGAATATGTCACTTACTGCCAGTCGTAGTTGATAACGAAGGTATTTGTCTGTCAGTTGTTATCTAAATTTGTTTTTTACTATTTTAATTGTTGAAAATAATTTTTCACAAACGTAAGTTGTAACGAACATGGCTTCAACAGAGCAAGCGACAGAACGAAGCTTCGGATATTTATATTTTGACAAAGATTTGAATAGTTCAACATTTGTCAGGCCCTTACATCTAGCTTTCATTTAACACCACATTGTAAGTCTGTGCGTTTAAATTGAAGATCTAATCGCATTATTCGTACATCTGCTGAAAAAGGATCGACGTACAGAGATGATGATGATGATGATTAATAATAATAATAATAATAATAATATTATATTATTATTAATATTATTATTAACAGTTAACCTTTTAATGTTTCATGAGTAACATGTAGTACAACCGTTTTTCTCTTAATACTTGTGAACAAATCATACATTTAATATTCCCATCATATATTCAGCAAAAAATGCTTCCTCCCATCCTACTTGGAACTTTCGTTTTTGTAGAGGAACATGGTTTCGAGAGAGACATTGCGACGTTACGCCACTCGCAGGTCAGAGACAAATACAAATGGAACGGAGTTTGACTCCAGTGAGTGAGAGGGTGGGGATTGGGGGAGGTAGGAAGCAAGAGAAATGCATGGCTATCATTGCAAGCCACAATGTGCTCGCGAGTCACATTATCGCAACTGCTGGTATACAGGGTTGGAGGTAATCACCGCACCAAAATGAAACTGGTAACAGATAATGAGGAGAGGTTTGAAAAATCCAAGTAATTATTTTCGCCGTTTTAGAGGGAATCGTTACGTTTCTTTGAAGCATTTGGCAACATCACGGCTGCTGCAATAACTCTAGCTTTTAAGCCACCCATCCCTTACTTTTCTCTACCCCTTTGTTATACTCTAGACGTCTCCAAAAGCGTACTCGCGAGTAAGCCCCTGAACGGAACCGAAGCCAGTACGTAATGAGCACGCTCCGCCTCACCCTTCTCCACCTGTACTGTACTCAATGTCTATGCGCAAACAAAGAGCAGTGGCGGACTGCCATTATCATTGTGTTGGTCGGAGTGTTCCACCGTTTCACAATGTCTTCTAATCATGGACGTAGTACAATCAAGGATAAATAGGAAGTGAAATTTTTTTGTGTTAGTGGGGAGATTGTGAAATGCTTAATTTGTTCGAAAATTCTTAAGTGTGTGTTAAAATTCAACATGCGACGACAATACTCGACTCTTCACAAAGAATGTCATACAATTACAGCCATGTTGGACATGTGAAAATAATTTATTTTGGGGCTATCTGTATAATTGTTGGTTATACATAATAGTCAGTATATTACTCAGTTCCGCTTGACAAACATATAGTTTGTCGTTTAACTTTAGGCCTACAAATATTTTGATAAATATAAAACAAGAAAATACAAACATAAATCACACACGTGTCCTCAGTCTTAAACAAAAAAAGCTTCTTGCTAGCTATGTTCTAGCTTGGAATATTGGAAAATCAATGAAGCCCTTTACAGAAACATCATTTGTAAAATCGTGCATACAGGGCGTTACTAAAATACTGTGTCCAGAACAAAATCAAAGATTAAGAAAATTAAATTGTTTCCAATTACATTTCAGAGAAGGAATTTCAAGATTGTAATTGAATCTGAAGTCGAAACCACAACTGACCAGTTTGTAGCTTACTCACTTGCATTGGACGAAAGCACAGATAGAAATGACAAAGCTCACCTAGCCATTTTCAACCGAGGAGTTAATGAACATTTTACTGTGTCTGAATGTCTTCTAGATGTAATTACAAAATACAAATGGAGGAGATCTTTTCGCACTGAAAAACACCATAGAACAGAAGAGGTTGAATTTGCAATGACTTGTTTTAATAGCAACAGACGGGGCTCCAGCTTCATATACTGTATGTCAAAATAATATACAAACGTATAATATTTCTTATCATTTTGATGCTATTATTTGTAAACATAAGCAGACCGTTGCCGCGATCCCCCACTGATCGCTTCCATCTGTTGAGGTACGAGTCTCTTCCCCTTCTCTAGCCTTACAGCACACTGTGTTCGGCGGGCAGCATCGAGAGCACGAATGACGATACGCTTTTTGGAGACCTCTGTTATACTCAGTCACACGCGTTCGACAGTGCTGTACTATGTAAGATTTATTTTAACGATTTTCGCAATTATTCAATTTAAATTCATAGCTAAAAGGTTTAATTTGCAAATAAAAAGATTCAAGACACTATTCGGATTATATTTACCTATCTGCCTGTATAGCAATCGGCTATTTCTCTTGGACCGTTACTGCAACAGAGCGCTGCAAAAATTGGGCAAAGACAATTTTTTTCCTGCTTAACAGTGCTTCATCGAAGGAAAGGTGTAATAAAAGATTTTTTTAATATCTAACATGTAGAACTGCATCTTAAATTTTGGTGCATCGGTCCCCTTCCACCCTGTATATAATTATGTCGAGTGAAATGGTGTTCAGTATATACGAGTATGATACGTTTATGAAAATTAAGAACTAATATGTAATTAGAGATGATAAACGTGTGGTGCACAATTGCACATTATCAGCAGCTTCATGCGACTCATTGGCTAGTTTTTCGCTATTTTGTAGCAGTTCTGTTATTTGTTGTGATCTGTGTGTGACGATTGCTTGAATAAACGATATCATCAGCTGTGTGCTTTGAACTGTAATGTGGTTTTCGCCAGCAAAGTACAATAGAATTCCACAGATTCACAAACAACTTTGTGAGGTCCATGAAGCTAGTGCATAAATGATATTAAGGCTAGCATATAGTGTTGTTTGTTTAAATAAAGACAATTAGTTTCAAACCAAGTTCTATAGCCAACTTCACAGATCGAACGAGAGTCATGTCTGATTATGTTTTACGCAGAATTGTTTAAGGAATTGTAACAGAAAACTCTCTGTAACAAAAAATGTTTATCAAATACATGCCGATAATTGTAACAGATGCAAGCAGCAAGCAGCAATAAAATGAATTAATCCAGCGTTTGTCAAACTATGGGTCACGATCCAATGGTGGGTCGCGGGCGGTATTTTGGTGGATCGCGGAACGACCCGTCAGGTCTATAAAATATTTTAAGAAACATTTTTAAAAGTATAATTATCAACTTTCAATTTATTTCTAAACTTGCAGTGAACGTGGGACTGAAAAGAAAACTAATACAGCACACCTGCAACAATGGGATATGTGAATCCATTCGCTCTTTCTAATTTAATTGAGATCGGTACAGATCTCGGATTTTATCTGTGCCTCTGTGCAACGTCACATATGCGGTAGGCGTGGCTAACGAGAAAGACAGGCTACTGCGCGACGTCACATTCTTAGTCATAACATGGCTAACATTGAACAAGTTTATATAACCTTCACTTTTTTTTTTACTTTTGAGGGCATTTCCACTTGTCAGCAGTTACCCTGTATTCCGATCTTCCATACTTCACGGTCCTGCCAGTCTCCTTCCTTCAGATTATGTTGCTTCATCATTAGGACTACACCAGACTTCCATGATGCTCTCGGCCGTCCACGTTTTCTTCTTCCAGAAGGTGACCAATGGAGGAAAGTCTTAGGAAGTCTTTCACAATCCATTCTATTGACGTGCCCATACCATTGCAGAGTTCGTCTTTCAATTCTCTCGATAATAGTTTCCTTCATTTCCATTAGCTGTCTTACATCTTCATTTCTTCTTCTTTCAAACCTAGATATCCTGGCCCCTCTCCGGATCCCATCCATCTCTACTGTCAGTATTCTACTTTTCTGCCTCTCTACTAACGTCCAACCCTCAGCATCATAAGTTAAAATACTCTCAATGACTGTTTGTAGGATTCTCTTCTTTGTTTGTTTACTAAGATTCCTACTCCATGTTTATATAACATGACTTTAATATAGCAATTCTTTTGTTTTTTTTAGACTTTGAACATGTATTTATATTACGCGATTGTCAAGATGGCCATGACTGGACCGTGATAACCACGTGACTCCGATTCGTGCCGAAGCCTGTCTTTCTCGTCAGCCACGTGCGGTTGGGGAAGTGAGGAGAGGGGAGGAAAGTTATGTTTTTCAATACGCTGACGCCCGCGTACGATAAGCCATTTGAAATTTAACGGCCACTGACCGGCAGAGATATAATCCGAGATCTGTAGCAATGTATTTGTATTATAGTCGCGACGCTGTTATTCCCGGCGTGACTCCTCCTCTTTGCTTACGTCTCAGGAAATGAAGGCTCTATAAAGTCTAGGTATGTAGACTACTTTCGTTCGCCATTTTTGTTCTTTCGTTGCAGAGCTATCAGACGAGGAATCTATTTGCCACACAGTTAAACATTATCATGTCGTAGATCCTATGATAATAAATCAAACGCACTGTAATTGAGCGGTAAATAACGTCTTCGTGTGCTTTCTGCGAACGCCAACGAAAGAGGCAAAATGGCCGGCGATTATATTAAGTATTTATCGAGCCATAGGAAATGCATAACGTCTTCATCAGCGAATCACAAGATGCACACGTTTAAATGTAGCCGACCTGCAACGTGATTGGCTGCCGGAATTAGAGCGACGGGACTATAGGTAATTCTAGTTGACAAACGTGAAAAGTGAGTTTTAATCAGCTTTAAATTTAAATCAAATAATGGGGAATAAAACGTTACTGCCAATAAAATCAAAATTTTCCTCACTAATCTCCTTTTGTGGCTTTCTTCTTCTGCTTGTGATTTTACATAAATTAGTGTTAGTTTTCGCAACAAAACAAAATCGCTACGATGGCTGACAAGCTGCAGCCTTTGAAGCTACCGCAAAAATTTGATACGCTGTTAAGGGATCATAATATGTTCTGCCGATAATCAGATTTGCGAGTAACTGTGGTTATTGTCAGGACAGATATCAAAATAATTTCATTAGGTCAGAGTCTTTTGTTTCCAACCGTCAATAATAATGCGTAATTTTGCTATTATTCACATTCACTGTTTAATCAGCTTCTTTCATGACTTAATTAATGTTTCCGTCTTAATACTTAACGATGGATGCGTGGCTTATATCGGGAACATTAAAAAGAAAAGTCCCCTTAGTGAAAGTAACAATCCCGGGAGTGATAGTGAATCAAGTGTCCCTGCTTCGAGCTCTGACATAAGCGCGACTAGTTGCGATTTACATGGTGTGATGATAAAAACGAATTCAAACCACAGTGTGTATTATGTTTACCAAGTTCTCTCAAATGCTTTTATGAAACCAAATAAATTACGAAGGCGCTTGGAAACAAAATATTCAGATGTTAAGAATAAAAGTGCATAATACTTTGCTCCCGCATTAATACGATTTAAACGGCAAAAAATCTGTTGTATCTAATGTAAGGTCACTGAATTCAAAGGCTTTGGAATCATCGTATTTGGCTAGTTTGCTTATTGCTAAAGCTGGAAAACCTCATTATATAGATTTTTAGAGTTGTTTTTTTATAGACTGATCCGTTTGGGTATAGATAATGTTAATTTATTATAAAGCTATTATGATAGTAGGAAAAATGTCTTGCTGGTTTTATCACGATTAAAAGACGGGAGTTTCCATATATGACAATCAGCAATGAATAAACTGGAAGGGTAAATGAAAATCGTAGATGATTAAAATGACTACTACAAATCAGAGCGGGCACAATGTGTTCTTTGGTTTGTTAAATTTGAGAGTGTTAAAAGAGTTCAAAGGGAATTTCGACGTGAGTATGGTGTGCGTAATGTACCTAAATACGATTCCATAATGTTGTGGTATCGAACATTTATAGAAACAGGTTCTGTGTTAAATAAAAACATGCAGGAGGTCGCAGGCGAAACCCAGTACGAGAAGCAGCTATCTCTTGGCTTGGTCCCCAAACTCCCCAGATCTAACCCTCCTGACTTCTTCGTGTAGGATTTTGTTAAAGAAATGTCTATTCACACAAACCCAGGAACATTGATGATCTGAGAGTAAAAATTACTCAAGCTTTTCAACAACTCGCCCTTCTTATGTTACAACGGACATGGGCTGAATTGCATCACCGTTATGAGTTGTGCAGGGTGCGCAATGGGGGTCATGTTGAGCTCTGAGGAATCTCCCATCTTTCAGTGTTGTATGCACAAAGTTTCAACAAATTGAGTTCAGTAGTTTATTTTACGGTGTTTTTATTTTATCCATACCCAAACGGATCGCCTATATATGTTGGCGAACTGATCCTTCTTGTATTCAAGGATTTTGTTAAAGAAGTTTTACTGTTTTTTAAGTATAGAAATAGACTTGATGCTCGCTCTGATTTACGACTCAAGTTAACTGCACTTGAGCCCTACATACACCAGCTCATGAAGACACTACAGGCCCATCCGTCACATTAGTTCGGTGAGTACAAAATATTTTAACAAAATTTCAGCATGTGTTCCATTAGAGTAATATAGTACTTTCTATTAACATACAATCATATAGGATTTACTTTTTCATCAGTAATTAGAGTGTACTTATTTAACGTATGGGTTGCAAGAAGTTTAATATCCTTCAAGGTTGGTCCCGGTCTTAAAAAGTTTGAGAACAGAATTAATCAGTTATACATTTTCGCAGATAGAGATGAGTTTCAAGCTACACTACGATGAAAATGAAACATGAATATCCAATAGAAAATCGGAAAGAAATTAATTGGCTTTGAATTCATCGTTCTTGCAGAAAACATGCTTAACACATGCTATCAGAAGAGAACTATCAACGTTCTCTGGGAAAAATATAAAGTTGATTAACTAAATAAAGATACATAGGGCTAATTCATTTCGATGGATTTGTGGGAACTTGAAAAACTGAGGTTGGTCATTCGGAACAAAATGTATGGAATTCTATTCTCTCGAATTGTGTTTTTACAGAACAATTCGTCGTTTCAAGGCGTGGCAGCAAATGTCAAAGTTAATGAAGTGCTTTGCTACAATATTTCGAACTGTCGTCACGAACACGCATCATGCGTGTGAATTATCCTTTCGGATAACTGCACCACACGTCTTTCATCTTCACAAACCCGCAATTTCGTTGAAGATTTTCATGTAAACGAAGCGCAGGAAATGCTTGTTCATTTCAATAATTCCTTCGCAGATTTAGCAGCCCTGCTATTGATTGGATCTTTAGCGACAGATGCGCGGATTTACAGCATTCAGTTGCTGCTGAGATAGTCAAAGAAGTGGCCTTGCTTGATGCCAACGAGTTCACGTTGTTGATATACTAATGGACTGTCTTAAACTTTGCAATATCTGTAGAGTTACGTAGGAAGAATATACCTTTTAGTCCTTGATTTTATTCAAATTTGGAATTGAGGCGTGTAGTTGCAAAATCAGATATATCACTTTTTTCGAAAATGAGTTAATGTTATACGAGGCGCATCCAGATAGTAAGTTTCCCGATTTTTTCCCCTTGAGAGTAAACGTAATTAGCCGTGTCAAATGCGCATGCGTAACAGATCTATGACGTATCAACCATATGCCAGCGGGACAGGTCCCGCCTGGTGCCAGTAGCGTGGCAGCAGTGGTCCGAAGTGGAAACTATTATTCCTTCTCCCGTCGCTACATTGCGACAATTGAAATTCATCGGCAGCTCTGTCAGGTCTATGGGCCGAACATCATGAGTAAGCAAATGGTGCGTCGCTGGTGTAGGCAGTTTTCCGAAGGTCCTCAAAGTGTCCACGATGAAGAGCGCAGTGGGCGACCGTCCCTCATCAATGATGATCGTGTTGAGCTGGTGCGGCAGTGCATCATGAAGAACCGTCGATTCACGATTACGGAGCTGGGCAGCCATTTTCCGCAGATATCGCGATCCTTGTTGCATGAGATTGTCACTAAGCACCTGCTGTTCAAAAATGTGTGTGCCAGGTGGGTGCCGAAAAACCTGACACCCGAACACAAAATGCAACGTTTAGGAGCAGCACTGACATTTCTGCAACGGTATTACGATGACGGCGATGAGTTCCTCGACAGGATCGTCACGGGCGATGAGACTTGGATTTCGCACTTCACCCCGGAAACCAAGCAGCAGTCAATGCATTGGCGGCATAGTGGATCTCCGGTCAGGACGAAATTCAAACAGACGCTGACGGTACGGAAAGTGATGTGCACGGTGTTCTGGGACAGGAAGGGCATTATGCTGATTGACTTCCTTCCAAGAGGTGAAACAGTCAACGCTGACCATTACTGTGAAACACTGCGAAAATTGCGACGTGCCATTCAAAACAAGAGGCGTGGAATGCTTACTGCAGGTGTTGTGCTCCTCCATGACAATGCTCGTCCACATACGGCTCGGCGCACAGGAGCTGTTTTGACGGAATTTGGCTGGGAGTTGTTTGATCACCCACCCTACAGTCCTGATCTTGCTCCCAGCGATTATAATGTTTTCTTGCACCTCAAGAAATTCCTGTCCTCCGGTGAGCGTTTTGGCAACGACGAAGAGCTGAAGACGTCTGTCACACGCTGGTTCCATTCACAGGCGGCAGAGTTCTACGACAGAGGGATACAAAAGTTGATCCCACGATACGACAATTGTCTCAATTTTGATGGTGGCTATGTTGAAAAATAGCTGAAACATTGCTGTACCTGTTGCCAATAAATGTTTTCCTGAAAGTGTGTGTACCTTTTATATAAAAAAATAGGGAAACTTACTTTCTGGATGCGCCTCTTATTTCATATCTTCATATGATTCTATAACTGCTATAGCACTATTATGCTCCAAAACCAGATACATCACATGGATTTGTATGATGAAAAATAGTATTGGTTGCAAATCCAGATAAGTCACGTGAGTTTATCAAAACCAGATACATCAAGAATTTGCGCACACGTTCAATGCGCATCAGTATAGTTTCCGTACAGAAACAGCTGAAAGAAAAACGACAAGCTGTCATCATTAGCACTAACGAGTATACAGAAATTTTCTCTAATTTTGGAACAGTCATAACTTTGTCAGAAAAAACATATGATTGAAAAATGTGTTTCCAATTAGTGCGGCCACCATCTCAGTGGAACTTTCCATGTAGAAGATTTTTCTTTCACTCGAACAATAAGAAGTTTGACGTTCTAGTGAAGGATGACGTTCACTACAGAAGTGAGTCTGGTTCAATACAAGAGCATTTGTTACAAGAACAAAAATAAATAAATATTGCATCACCAAGCATAATGCTGCCAGGAGTACAAGTGTCACAATTAAAAATATATAATGTAACTAGTTTACTGACAAAATATTTTGGTAATGACTGGAAATCACTTCAAACGTTAGGTACTATGCAGATATTTTTAACAGACTGGAAAGTTTGGATGAAAATTATATTTCATCTAAGAATGAAGAAGAAAATATGTGCGATCACGCCTGCGAAACAGGCGATCTGGTTGTTTAATAATAATAATAATATTAATAATAATAATAATAATAATAATAATAATTATTATTATTATTATTATTATTATTATTATTATTATTATAATTTTATTTCTTTTGTGATGAAACAGTGGGTTTAAATTAATACATTGTATGTAACAGAATGGTTTTTTTGCTTTCAAACCAAGATAAGTCATTTTATTGATTTGCAAACCCAGATAGATCACAGAACAATTTTCAAAACCAGATACATCAAATACATTTTCTCTATTATCTACTAATTATGCAATAATGTCACTACCATATGTCATGGAACATTACAATATTCCATAACAAACGTATCCTCAAAGTATTAAAATTTATCCTCTTGGTGTATAAGAGAGATATGGTTTTTTCTTCATACTGAAAAATTATGTTTTAGTGATGTATCTGATTTTGCAACTAAACGCCTTCATTATTCGTGAGTGTAGGACGTCAGCTGCTGTTACGATAATTCGAATAAATATATTTATATGTAGTACTGCTCGATTATCAATGTCTAATAGCCGAAATATATTCATGTTTATTTCATTTTGAGGAATTACATATGACTCGAATTCCTGTGATATTGTAGATGGCTGCGTAAAATTTGGTTCTGGAAGCAGGAGCAATTTTGGTAACATTATTTTTCTCTAAAGACTAGATGAAGATTGTTGCATCGAAACAAGCTTTCATGGAGAAACTAGTATCTTTAATACATACGTAAAAATGATTTATTATCAATAAAATTACAAAGAGCAAAGAACCTGGACAACACAAGGGATTTGAATCATGTTTGGATAATAATCTGTTTATGTTTTCCCTACTTTAAACCTGTAAGGAACATACATCTTGATTACACAACATTTAACACTGTATCACTTCAAAATACGAGTATGTATGATAAGACTTTCTTGTGTTAAATTCTAACGTACTTTGTTTATATGTTTCGACCTTTTATGGGTCTTGGCGCCTCTTGTTTTGTTTCCTGTGAGGGTGTGTTCGTGTGGTGTAGTGTAGAGTCAAAGAGTGTGTGTGTTTTGAAATTGAGTTTTGTGTTGAGAATTTCGTTGGGGTGTGTTTTCGTGTGTCTGTATATTTCATACTGTTCTAGTGTGTTTAGTTTCTGGCTTTTTGGTTGGATGTGTAGTATTTCCATGTCTGTGTTGATGTCTCTGTAGATGTGGTTAGCATTTGTGATGTGTTCTGCATATATGGAGGTGTTTTGTAATTTTTTTATGGCTGTGATGTGTTCTTTGTAACGTGTTTGAAATGATCTGCCTGTCTGTCCTATGTAGAATTTGTTGCAGGTGTTACATTTGAATTTGTATACACCTGTGTGGTTCTATTTGTTGATTGTGTGTTGAGATGTTTTTGTAGAGTATTATTTGTTCTGTATGCGATGTTATAATTTAATTTCTTGAATGAGGTTGCAATTTCGTGTGTTTTTGTTTTCGTATGCTAGTGTGATGAATTTTTTGTGTTCTTGTGTTTGTGTTGTATTCTTATGTTTTTTTTTTGTGATTATGTTTTGTCTTACGTATTATGTTGTCTATTATGTTAGGGTTGTATCCGTTTTTTTTGTGCTATGTATTTCATTGTGTTTAGCTCTTTGTTGTAATCCTGTTGGTTCATTGGTATATTGTGTAGTTTGTGTACCATTGTTGGGAATGCAGCTAGTTTGTTTTCTGTTGGGTGGTTGGATGTGTTGTGTATGTGTGTGTTGTTGTTGTTGGTTTTCTGTATACTTTGAATGTGTGTTTGTTGTCTACTTTTGTTATTGTGATGTCTAGAAAATTTATGGATTTGTTGTTTTCAATTTCTAATGTGTAGTGTAGCTTTGGGTGTATTTTGTTTATGTGTTGATGCAGGTTTTGGATCTGTCTTTTGTTTCCTTTGTATAGTATTAGTATGTCATCTACGTATCTGTGCCAATAATGTAGGGAACACTAGAACAAGGTTAGAATTATTACATCGTCTCTACCTACTGCCTCAGTATGTTTGTAGACAATTATTTTATTCAAACTCTTGTTCATTTTCAAGACATTAAAATGGTTTCTCGTCCTCGAGTAAAATTGAATCGTAGTAGTTAATATTCTAAGGCTATGTTACGTCTTTAATGAAAAAACTCTCCAACCTCAGTATCACTAAAATTCTTGCATTCTCCAAATCTCCAAATCCATCTTCTCACGAACTCGTGAAAAGTCCATAGTTTTCTTAGAAAAAAAAGTTCCCCCCCCCCAAATTTTTAACACAATATTCGGTAACTGTTGCAATAAGAATCGTGATTTTGGTCTACATCAATAGAAAATATAATCTCCTTCCGGGGTACGATTTTCGGTAAATCTCATTTTTAAAAACCACTAATTTGAAGCCACTGAATTATGCGACCAACTCGCAATATTGTAGCCAGAAAGGGAGGTGGAAGGTAGGTCACTAAGGCAGACGATCTGAGTTCATTGACCTCTTACATTTGTAATATGAGAAGAAAGATGCGGCGATGTTGCTAGACTGCTGGAACTTCCAACTCAATTCTCTGATTAACCGTGCATTTAATCACAAAACGTAATATATGTTTTCTATTCATTTAACTATACCCTATCGTCCCTCTCAATCTGAAGAATTATTTCACTTCTACTCTGTGTACTTCAGTAAATTATTGGAAGAAAGACAATTATTTTATTACATGATTCTTTAAGCCGCTTATTACTTACTTACAAATGGCTTTTAAAGAACCCGCAAGTTCATTGCCGCCCTGACATAAACCCGCCATCGATCCCTATCCTGTACAAGATTAATCCTGTCTCTATCATCATATCCCATCTCTCTCAAATCAATTTTCATATTATCCTCCCATCTACGTCTCGGCCTTCCCAAAGGTCTTTTTCCCTCCGGTCTCCCAATTGCTGTGATCGTGCCAGAGAATCAGTCCCATTCCTAGGCTTATTGCATGGATTCGTAACAAGCTGTTTTTTTACGGTGATGGGTTGTTAGCTCTTCGCCGAACCCCCAAGCTGGAGGACCACCCCTTATCGGCTGTCCACGACTGCTTATTCAATATATTCGGGCTATTCCATCTCAAATCGACCGAAATATAGAGAAAATTGACCTTGCAATTTTTAAATACAATGAAACTTTTTTTTGTCCATTGACAACTGTGATACAATGCTTTGTGCAAAGTTTGAGGTATCAGAACTTCATAGTGTTTATATTAAAAATATTTAAATTTGTCGTATTTTCATAAAATTAGCAACTTTAAACTGTTGTGGCCCCGAACCCTTTCACCCAATGATCAAAATCATTATTTATTTTGATGCTGAGAAATTAAAGTTTATATTGACATGTAAACAGTTTTTCTTACTTTTTATGGAAGTGGAGAAATTTAGATTTTTCTTCATTAAGACGCCTTTGACCACGAAAGAAATATTTTAAAAATATATGGTTAGATTCCGCATTGACAGTACAAATAAACACGTATTTTTTACTGGTGCACTGTTGATAAAGTATTGAAAATATCAAATAAAGAAAATAAATAGTACGCGCGTGAAGTAACCAACTGACTGTGAGGCGGGAGCTAGCCGAGGCAAGCACGGCCAGGAGACAAACACGTAATGTTTCGTCTAGTAGCGCATAGCTGGGCTAGATTTATCACAAGTTTTCATAAACACAGGAGTGAAATGACGCCCAACGCTTGCTTATCTTCAGCTCTCGGTCAATGCGTGCGGTACTGCACTGTTCAAGTCTAGGCGTATGAAAATAATTTATTTAATACCCTCTAAACTTATTGCCGAGCCACTAAGCAAACAATGCCGAATCCCTCTAAATAATGCAAGGTTTTTTTCTCAATATTTTTTACATTTTTACAAATTGGCAAAAAGCCTAAAAGTAAGTAAAATCAGAGTACCTGTCTCTCTGTATACAATAACAATAAGGATTACTTCTTAACATAACCTACCAAATGTCAGCTTCAAAATGAGCTCTCGTTCAATGTTCTGCAGTAAATGGTTGCAGAGTTCTGAGCGCTGAAAAAGGCTTGTTTTTATAAAATAGTCTAAATTTGTCGCTCAATAGTACGAAAACCGTTTGACATTCGATAGTATATTTTTGGAAATGCACTGTCCTCGGCACCTTGTATAAATAGGGAAAAAATTAGAGTATTAAAAATACGAGGTTTTTTACTGATCGATTTCATATTATGGAATAGCCCATACGCAGCAACCCTCCGTATCTGGAGGCCGTCACCTCTACTTTAAGCCGCCTATATAAATTGATTTGACTAATTGCGCTTAATTTTATCTTTACAACTCGTAATAGTGTAAAAAAATGTCTAAATTATTCAGTAATGTAACATATATCTCATGAAAAATAAATTAATCTGCTTCTTGAAAACTAGGAATTATAAAATACAGGGAAATCATTTTATTTTTACTTCAATTTTTATTGTACCTGCGTTTCTAAATGTACTTGACTCCCACCCCTTTCACTAATGTCTTTGCTAACGTCAGTCACACAAACTTACGGCCGCTGTTGCTAGCAGTGAAATAAACAGTACAGAGTACAGTGTGTTCCAGAAATATGTTGCATTTTCTCTAGAAGAAAAAGCTTATATTATTGAAGTTTATTTTCACACAGGTATGGTGTGTAGCATAACTGAATTTATCTGTGTGGACTGAGCACAAGTGAAGATGAGAGTTACCGAAAGTACGGTACCCTATAATATGGTACGGTACTTAACAGCATTATTTAAACAAGAGTTTTGTTTTACTGTTTGTAGTTATGAAGGACGATGATGGAAACTGGAATTACAATCTAACCGAATGTGAACAACAGTTTTTATTGTTTTTTTTTTCACAATTTCCTGATTATATCATTACGGAATATTTTCGTAGAAATGTCATTAATCTGGTAGATAAAGTTAGAGCAACAGAGTGTACAGAAAGGAAGAAAAGTGTAAGATAGCCAACAAAGGTGACAGAAGATGCTGTAGAAGATGCTAGAGAAAGGATGCAGAGAGGTCGTAATAAGTCGGTCAAGAAGTTAGCTATAGAAATTGGGGTTTCTTACGGAAGTGCTCACAAAATTCTCAGGAATAAATTAGGTTACTAATATACTGAATAATGTAGACATTACATAATGTACATAACCGCCTGAAGACTTGAGTTTGTGAAAAAAATTGTTACTATTCCACTGTTTTTTGTGATAAAATATTGTAAAGTAATGACCAAACCGAAAATCGTAATACTATATTTCCCTGTAACATAAATGGATACACTACTTTTCTCTCCTCATATAGGTAGTAAAATGATTTGTTTACATATTGCACTAGATACTCCCAACTTCTGTAATGGAAGGGAGGTAACAGTGTTTCCGAGTATAGCCAGGTTAATGTTAAAAGTGTCAGTAAAAATAAAGTGATGTCCCTGTATAAAATTGTTTAGAAGATTTAAATGAATTACTTCAGTCATTCAACGCTGTGTACAATATTAACATTACTTTAAACGTGCTACTTGATACAGCTGTGGATTATGTGTAGAATAATTATGAAATGTTTACTTTTGGAAATTAAAGTAGTTTTAATTCTGTTACATCAACTTTAAACCAGTCACAGAATATTTCGAGACTCAAATAGAAGTCATTACCGCTGTCCCGTGCTTAATTTAATGTGAACTCTGCAGATCACAAGCAGTAAAATATTGCTTGTCAACAAGGCCAAACAATATTAAGCTGACACGCTTCTCGATATTTTACTATTCACGTCGCATCCAATCCGAACCCTTCGGCATAACAATTTGGGAGTTTTTGAGGTGACAAAGTACATGACAAACAGCTGACATCCATTCAAACGAGCAAATATAAATATTTGCAGTATTAAGTCTGTATAGAACGTTAAAAAAAAACGTGCCTTTCGATTTCGAACTGAACTTACTCCGTACTAATTCCGCTACATGAGGATAGATGTCACAAGCTGTCAAATAGTAATTGGTGACCTATTTAATACACCAGCACATGCAAGTGATGTATTATAGTGAAGGATTAAATGTGCAGAAGCTTTCTATTGCTATATGGTAGGAAAATTTATGACCTTGATCCCGGAATTGTGTTGCAAATAAAAACAAAAATACTTAAAATATAAAAAAATAGGAAGGTTCTTTAATTAGATAATTATATGGCTTAAATAGAGCTGTATTGTCATAAAATGACAATGGAATGACACAATAAAAATATTACGCGGTACAGACCTTCCATTACCAATAATCCCATACCATTTGCTGAGAAAGATATGATATTTTTGATTAAAGAATTTTAGTTCACTATTGTCCTCCTCTAGCATAACTTTGAGGAACGAGCATATCGATGGCTAAGAAAAGTTTTAAAATTAATTTCTCTGAGAATAAACAAACTTTTATACATGTTTCTGCTTTGTAAGATCTTCTACTCGGAGACAAAATATTAGTTAACTGTCTAATTTTGTGAATATAATAATAATGTAGTTAAACTAAATAATATTGTAGTTCGGAGATGTAAAGCACCTGTATTACGTGCTCATACTACAAGCAGTACAAATCCAATAAGGTTCATTTTCAACATGATAAAGTACAATCATTGCTCTTAAAGAAATGTTGTGCGGTTTCTTGAGGACACGCAGTGCAAGCGCTTGGACATCCCTGATGTACTTAATCTAAATAATAATGTTGTTAATCAAATTAATAATCTAGTTAATCTAAATAATGTATTTAAAATAAACAATAATGTAGTTAACCTAATTAATAATGTATTTAAACTAAACAATAATGTGGGTAATAACATAATAATAATAATAATAATAATAATAATAATAACAATAATAATAATAATAATGTAATTTAAATGATAATGCAGTTAAATTAAATAATAATGCATCAGGAATTTAGTTAATCTAAATATTAATGTAGTTTATCTAAATAATAGTAATAATGTACTTAATCTAAATGATAATGTTCTTCACCTGACATAATTACGAACATTAAATCCAGACGTTTGAGATGAACAAGGCATGTAGTACGTATGGAAGAATCCAGAAATGCATATAAGTGTTAGTTAGGAAGCCGGGTAAAAAAAAGACTTTTGGAGAGCCCAGACGTAGATGGGAGGATAATATTAAAATGGATATGAGGAAGCTGGGATATGATTGTAGAGACTAGATTAATGTTGCTTAGGATAGGAACCGATGGTGGGCTTATGTGAAGGCGACAATGAACCTCCGGGTTCCTTAAAAGCCATAAGTGAGTTAATCTAAATCTAAATAAAATGTTGTCAAACTAAACAATAATGTAGTTAATGTAAATAATAATGTATTTAAACTAAATAATAATGTAGTTCATCTAAACAATAAAGTAATTAATCTAAATAATAATGTATTTAATCCAAATAATAATGTACGAGTAGTTAATCTAAACAATAATGCAGTTAATGTAAATAATAATGAATTTAATCTAAACAATAATGTAGTTAATGTAAACAATAATGTGAGTTAACAAAATAGTAGTGTAGTTCATGTAAATAATAATGTATTTAATCTAAACAATAATGTAATTAATCTAAACAATAATGTAATTAATCTAAACAATAATGTAGTTAATGTAATTAACAATGTAGTTTATGTAAACAATAATGTAATTAAACAAAACAATAATGTAGTTAATGTAAATAATAATGTATTTAATCTAAACAAAAATGTAGTTAATCTAAACAATAATGTAATTTAACAAAATAGTAGTGTAGTTCATATAAATAATAATGAATTTAATCAAAACAGTAATGTAATTAATCTAAAAAATAATGTAATTAATAATGTAAATAATAATGTAGTTAATGCAAACAGTAATGTAATTAAACAAAACAATAATGTAATTCAGGTGAATAATAATGTATTTAATCTAAACAATAATGTAGTTAATGTAAATAATAATGTAATTAAACGAAATAATAATATTGTTTAGTCAGTTGTCAGATGACAGGTCTGAATCTCACAAGTCATATCAACTAGACACCACTTAAGAGGCAACTAGGCCAGGTGATAAAGGGGTAGGTGGCCAGTACCTTTCACCCTCCATTGTATACATTGCTGATTAATAACATATTACACTAGTCGGACTTCAGATGCATACACCAAACAAATTGTTCTTCCTCTGCCACATATTTCCAAGTGAGATGTACTACCTGATAATAGATGTACTTATCAGCTAGTACCTCAGGCAGGGGAAAAATAATAATGTACTTAAACTAAATAATATTGCAGTTAAACGTCAGTGCTATTATCGGAATCTATTCTTTTTAATATTCGATGACATTTCTACCACTTTCTTTCCTCTCGACATACTATAAAATGGGAAAATGTTATATATATGTGTGTGTGTGTGTGTGTGTGTGTGTGTGTGTGTGTGTGTGTGTGTGTAAATAAACACCAATCTTTCACAAAAGCACATTAAGCCAGCACCATAAAAAGCAGACTATATTGGCAGTACCCCAGATCACATATAGATTGCTCATTCCTATGTTAAAATCGATTGCACTTTGAAGAGAACAACCGCCAGGATCGCCACCCGTCCGCCGTAAACGAACACGAGATAGCAGTACAGTCGCTAATGCAATTCGAATGAGAGTTATGACGTGATTCCTTATATAACAACTAGATGGCAGCATAGTAAACCTGACAAAAGTTGTTACCGTCAAAGCCTATAACGCCGAGCAATCTGGGTATATATGATCTAGGACAATACCGGTAGTACTAATAGCAGTAACATTATTGTTCCTAAAACTTTATTCAAAATGAATTTAAAATACTGCAAATATTGTATATTTATTGAATAGTAATATTTTATAATAGACTATACAAAAACGAATCCTGATATTAAATAACTGATTTTATGTATTATTATGACATTATTGAACATCATAAATGTTCATTATGTTGCTTTACATCATTCTGGAAGATACGTTCAAATGGAACTTTGTCACCCATGTGACACCCAGAAGTACAATTAGAACTTTATCAAATTGATCCTAGGACGAAAAATAATTGCAATATCAACATAAAATTCATACGGTAGATGGTGCTAAAGTAGTACTACTCAATGCAGTAGAAATCTCGATTTCGCTAAAAATGTAAAATAGGACTTTGTTATTTTGAACCCTCGGAGTTATAAGCGTGAGCTTAATGTATACTAATAATAAATCTGTAGCCGAAATTTTTCTGGTAATTTTCGATTTTCCCAATATAATTGCTCCTAACATATATAATTAACCACCCTGAAACCGAAAATCGCTTTTTTGAAATTTTTGTTTGTATGTCTGTCTCTCTCTCTGTATATTTGTTACCTTTTCACGCAATAATGGCTGAACGGATTTCGATGAAAATTATAATATAAATTAAGTTCGTTGTAACTTAAATTTTAGGCTATATGGCATTCAAAATACATTATTTAAAAGGGGAGGTTATAAGGGGACCTGAATTAAATAAATCGAAATATCTCGCTTATTATTGATTTTTGGGGAAAATATTACATAACAAACGTTTCTTTAAAAATAATTTTCGATAAGTTTTATTCCTTGAAAAATTTTGATAGGACTGATATTTAATGAGATAAATGAGTTTTAAAATTAAAATAACTGCCATCTAAGGCCGTATAATGAAATAAAAAAAAATGACTTCGTATATAAGGGGCCTTGGACAGCAACAATCGAAAGCTAAGAAAGATAGCCTACAGAGAATGTTTCTGTGTTTGAATGAAGGAATATCGGAAGCTAAATTAACCGATTTGTATAATTAATTATTATTTCACCATTGTAAAGTGTAGTTTCTCTAGATGGATATAATGCTATAATGTTATTACAGTAACTTCTGATATAATGTAATGTAATATAATATAATATAATATAATATAATATAATATAATGTAATGTAATGTAATGTAATGTAATGTAATGTAATATAACATAACATAACATAACATAACATAACATAACATAACATAACATAACATAACATAACATAACATAACATAACATAACATAACATAACATAACATAACATAACATAACATAACATAATATAATGTAACTTAAGCTATTTGATGGGTTCAGAACTATAGTGGAACAAACGCCATTTACTGAATACGTAGAAAAGAAGGGTTAAAATTAAGTTATTACCTTAATTCAATGGAAACCTATAGCAAGTAAAATAAAGTATAGACATTAAATCTAAATGATGTCAATGTTCATTAAACTATGGTTGCATGTAATAACAATTAAGAAACATGTTAAAGGAATTGTTATTGCACCAAATGAGTGCTCTCTGGACCGAAATGATCGCATTTTAATTATTTGGATGCAATTTAATTTAAGTAACATATTAAACGATTTATCCGTTTATCAAACACGAATGTTCCCTGGATCAAATGTCCTATTTTAATTATGTAATCACTTTATGTTTATTTCTAACGGGTGCAGCGGAGCGCACGGGTACAGCTAGTAAAATGTATAAATTTCTGAAGTTAAGATTATGAACATGAAATTTATATTTAATGCACATTCATACACAAGCACAAGCATTTTTAAAATTGAAAGATGAAAATGTATCTGAAAGGTATTACTGAATGCTGGCTTGTAAAGGGACATCATTTTATTTTTACTAACATTTTTAATATTAACGTGTCTATACCTTTAGAGAACCGGAAACACCGCTTGCTCCCCCCTCCAAGACTGGAGTTCGATGATACTGGCGTAAAACACAAATCACTTTACTAGGTATAGGATGGAAGAAAAGTAGTTCATCCATTCACGTAAACTAGAAAATATCGCGATTTTGAGTTTGATAATTTTCATTAGGTTATTCTTTAATAAAAGTATAGTACTGTATTAAGAATAAGTGTTTTTACTCACGAAGTGAGTTTTCCATGCGAACGTATTCATTATGCAGTGTATATTATACTGTCTACAGCACATTAGCGTAAAATATAGAGAAAGAAGTTAAATTGAAAAATAATCATAATATGAATATTTAAACACAATTTTGAAAATGGTGGCCGTTCATTTCGATACAGGTTTCAGTTCTTTTGTGCCTTTTATCGCACAATAGACTATTGCATCTAATTCCAATTACCAGTTTCGTCCTTCGTACTAGTAACTCATGTTGAAATAATTCTGTACGTACTCTACGTACTGTGAATTCAATCTTCTCTTCTGCCCGATCCGAAAAGATAAAATTACTCAAACATACTATCTACTGACCGTCCAAGTGGTTATGTCGTAGGGTCGTGGAAAGGGAGGAAATCACGTGACAGTTAATTACTTAACGATTCCCTTTTATTTAAGTTAAATTAAACAGCTGTATAATATTACGTAAACTTCCAATTCCTAAGAGAAATTAATGTTTTCAGAAAAGAGCTAAGACAGCCCAGCTTTTACAGAGGGGCGAGCAGAAGCAGGTGGGGGAAATCGGGATGCGACGTAGGCAAACGGACAGTACCTGTGCGAAAATATTATTCAATATTGAAAGCTCTTTCGTCACTAGAAAACGCGAACATATTTCTGGAACGTACTATACTCAGTAACTCAGTACTGCTTACTACCTGCGGTCTTGGTTCTGTGTGGAGTTGGAACTTCCTTAGTAGAAGGGGTTGGAGTGAAGTACATTCAAAAACTCAGGTACAATAAAAATTGAAGTAAAAATGAAATGTTGTCCCTGTATAACTTAAGCTTATGATAATGTTGGCATGAAGTGTTCATATTCCGAATCGTGTGTTAATGTCGTTTTTTAGTAAATTTCTTTCTGTATGGCAAATAGAGTGTAATAGTGTTTACTGTGTAACTTTAGAAGACAACAAGAATACAACAGCAACAGTAATGCTCAGATAGATAACTGCATATCAAATTTAATTTCATTGTTCACTGTGGACTACTTTATCATGTCATACATTTTGCGCAAAATAGGTTACCTCATAGGATTAGTATGAAAATTTTCACGGCATTATTTATGACTTTTGGGTACATGTAATTGCAGGCATGTGATGTAATTCTAATTACGTATTATTAGATGGTTTGCGGGCTGTTATTGATATTATAGTAGTATAATTGTCACAGTGAAACGTGCAACAGAGTCCGTATAGGTCAGTTTCTGTGAGATGAGTTTCCAATTCACTGTGGCCTAAAGCAAGGAGATGCACTATCACCTTTACTTTTTAACTTTACTCTAGAGTATGCCATTAGGAAAGTCCAGGATAACAGAGAGGATTTGGAATTGAACGGGTTACATTAGCTACTTGTCTATGCGGACGACGTGAATATGTTAGGAGAAAATCCACAAACGATTAGGGAAAACAAGGGAATTTTACTGGAAGTAAATAAAGAGATAGGTTTGAAAGTAAATCCCGAAAAGACAAAGTATAATATGATTATGTCTCGTGACGAGAATATTGTACGAAATGAAAATATAAAAATTGGAAATTAATCCTTTGAAGAGGTGGAAAAATTCAAATACATTGGAGCAGCAGTAACAAATTTAAATGATACTCGGGAGGAAATTAAACACAGAATACATATGGGAAATGCGTGTTATTATTCGGTTGAGAAGCTCTTATCATCTAGTCTGCTGTCAAAAAATCTGAAAGTTATAATTTACAAAACAGTTATATTATGGTTGTGAAACTTAGACTCTCACTTTGAGAGAGGAACATAGGTTAAGGGTGTTTGAGAATAAGTTGCTTAGGAAAATATTTTGGGGCTAAGAGGATGAAGTTACAGGAGAATGGAGAAAGTTACACAACACAGAACTGCACGTATTGTATTCTTCACCTGACATAATTAGGAACATTAAATGTAGACGTTTGAGATAGGCAGGACATGTAGCACGTATGGGCGAATCCAGAGATGCATATAGAGTGTTAGTTGGGAGGCCGGAGGGAAAAAGACCTTTGGGAAGGCAGAGACGTAGATGGGAAGATAATATTAAAATGAATTTGAGGGAGGGGGGATATGATGATAGAGACTAGATTAATCTTCCTCAGGATAGGGACCAATGGCGAGCTTATGTGAGGGCGGCAATGAACCTCCAGGTCCCTTAAAAGCCAGCAAGTAAGTAAGTATAATCAAATAGCAAGCATTCAATGACGTACGAGATGGAGAAAAAACAGTTGTGGTGTAAAACAGTAATCAGAAGAAGTTAGAGCAAATGTAGGCTTATATTGAAACATAAAAACAATCTCAGAACTGTTAATTAAATAGTAAAATATTGACAATTTGACTGTATATGTATTTCTGCGCCATAGAAATGAAGAGGAAGCAAAATTATTTCCTTTTTTCCATCCTACTTAACCTATATTTAATTTTTAATAATCTATGCCGCTGCAATTTTTTTTAGATATTAGGGCAGAGTTGGGTAGTATCGGACATCGGGTAATATCGGACATTGCGTTTCTTTCATCTACCACCAGATGGTAGTACCTGAATGACTTGGTTACGTTTCTGTATGCGACATCACAGAAACGTAACCATGTCATTCAAGTACTATCATCTGGTGGTAGATGAAAGAAACGCACTGTCCGATATTACACGATGTCCGATACCACCCAACTCTTCCCTATATTCTTTCTATATTGTCATGTCTTTCAGCGTTCACTTTTTTCAGTCAAAGTTACATATATTTTTGTGCGAGATCGTGCGCATTTGCTTGTTTTCCGCACAGAACCAATACGCGGTAAGTGTGAAATACCACATTCAGTATTCTCAACGTAACACACATAACAATTTCCCTCTTCTTACCGCTTAAGCGCGACATTCATTTTACTGCTTTAGGCTTTTAACATATTATTTTTAGAGACGTTTAACATAGTAATAATTATAAATTGGAAACTTACTACTGCAGTTTCACCTAAATTGCAATGTTAATTATTGTTTTTAAATATCTGCAAAAATTAAGTAAAGTCTACTACTCCACGAAACTTATTGCATTCCTGATACAAGTAACATTAAGGAAGCCGTGAAAAAATCAACAAGATTCCAGATGCCGATGTTATTACTGCAATATGTTATATAAATAATGTTGTTAAAATATTAAAATAAAAAATAAATCATTACATAACCTTACCGTTTGTTTTAAGTTCGCATTTATAGACTGGGGGAAAAAGCTCAACTACGTTTCGCTTTTTCAATCTTTTCCTCGACCATGAAAACGTCAACATACCGCTCTTGTAACTTATATTACTATTGATGGGCGGTAACGTATTCTAAACCAAGCGAGGTGGCTCATGCGTTAAGCACGGATTTGAACCGCGGACCGACCAACTTGACTGTGTTTTTTCCATGGCTTTTCATAGTTATTTAAGCAAATGGCAGATTGGAAATTTCATTGACACGATCCATTTCCCTTTCCTTTTCCTCGTAGAAAGTTAATTTATATTTACTATTATTGTTATTATTATTGTTATTATTATTATTATTATTATTATTATTATTATTATTATTATTATTATTATTATTATTATTATTATCCGACATAGCCCTATATTAATTACTCTGTACACTTTACTTACTGTTTTTTACATTTTGAAAACTATGATTCTTCACCAGTAACTTAACTGTTTGTATACGAAACACATACCAACTATCGAGGAGAAACTGTACATTGTTCGGACAAATATTCTTCTTCTTCTTCTTCTTCATCATCATCATCATCATCATCATCATCATCATCATCAAGAGATTGTATCTTTCCATCTTGTAATTGGACGTCCTACATTCCTTTTGCCTTTAGGTTGATATTGAAGTGTCAGCTGTGGAAATCTATTATGTGGCATCCTTTCAATGTGTTCTAACCAGTTCTTATTTGGTTTATTCTGTCATTTACATTGTATATATTTAATTGTGTTCTTATGTCTTCATTATATTTTTTTTCTAAAAGTGTATAACCCACTACTGTACGCAAGAACTTCATTTCAGCTGTCTCTATTTTCCTTCTGTATGATCTATTAAGTGCCCAGTTCTCACATGCGTACGTTAACATAGGTACTGCCATTGTTTTGTAAAATTTGAGTTGAGTGGTTCTTAGTGTTTTATTTTTTAATGTTCTTCTTATTGTTCCACACATATTATAGAATCTATTTATTTTTATATTGATATCATTTTTTTCGCAGTAGGATACATTGCATTCCAAATAGTTAAAGTTATTTACTTGTCCTATTATGTTTCCTTTAATCACTATTTTGCATCTCAAATGGTTTGTCCCTTCAAAAGGCATAACTTTAGTTTTTTGTTCCGAAATTCTCATATCATACTCTTTAGCTATTTGGGTTAATTTAAATATAGCAATTTGTAAATTACCTTCTGTGTTGCTTAATATTACTTGGTCGTCCGCAAACAGTATAGTGTTTAAGGCTTTGTCAATTATTTTAAAGTTATTACTTAATTGTTTCTGCCATTGCTTAACGACATCGTCAAAATATATATACTAAACATGCATTATTTCCCACAGTTTGCTTTGTGATAATATATCAAAGGCTTTCTCGTAATCTATGAATAATATATAAGTTGGAAGGTTAAATTCTCGGACAAATATTCATTCACCAAACCATCCGTTCCTTCTCTTGTATGAGGAATCGCTTTGTAATTTCTCGTAGGTCAGGTCTGAAGTTTAAAATGAAAGCATGGAATGGTGTGTGGATAAGCTTCAGGGCTTCTACCGCGTTGTCTTGGTGTTATTGGCTGACGTTTCGACCGCTGTGTTGTGGCCATCTTCAGAGCAGTTGTTGGATAAGGAAATAGTCTGCCAGCTATTATATATTTCCTTATCCAACAACTGCTCTGAAGATGGCCACAACACAGCGGTCGAAACGTCAGCCAATAACACCAAGACAACGCGGTAGAAGCCCTGAAGCTTATCCACACACCATTTACACCAGCATGGAATACCAACAGCGTTCCTTTACTTCTAATCGAATTCCACAAATTATTAAAAGTTTTCCTTTTATGACAAAAGGGATCATAAAGTTTCAAATCCTCTTACCGGCATGAATTACTGCAATCTGTCAGTAAAAGCAATGACATAAATCTAATTTTTTATGTAATATTGAGGGTAGGAAAATTCATTATCCGATGGATTGGATTTGACAGTTGATAGGGGCTTGATATAAAAGAATTCCGAGTAAAATCTGTTTGGGAAATTGTTCCGAAAGGAAAAGACTGAACGGATAGGAGATAAGTATGTACTCCATTTATGATTTACTGAATTTTTTTAATTGTTAATTACGGTTTTCACTATTTCTCGTACGCCTATTTGCATTTTTCTTGCTAAATCCGTTATCTACTCGTTTTCATACTTATTCGTTTGTTTACTATAGTCCCGTCGCTCTAATTTCCGGCAGCCAATCACGTTGCAGGTCGGCTACATTTAAACGTGTGCGTCTTGTGATTCGCTGATGAAGATGTAGATCATTTCCTAAGGCTGGATAAATACTTGATATATAATCGCCCGCCATTTTGGCCCTTTCGTTGGGTTTGCAGAAAGCACACGAGGACGTAATTTGCCGCTCAATTATTTCCTGAATTACAGTGCGTTTGATTTGTTACCATAGGAGCTACAACATGATAATATTTAACGGCGTGGCAAATAGAACCCTCGTCTGGTAGCCCAGCAACGAAAGAACAAAAATGGCGAACGATACTACGTACCTAGACTTTATAGAGCCTTGACTACCTAAGACGTAATCAAAGAGGAGGAGTCACTCCGGGAATAACAGCGTCGCGACTATAATTCCTCAGGTATTTCCTAAAGTATTTACCTTTCATTTACTTCCCCATTACACCTCCGAATTAGTCATTGGTTTATTCATTCTTATCACATAATAACCTCTTGTTCAATCATTCCCATACTTACTCGAAATGATATTACTCATTCACATTTTGACTCATCTTTGTAGTAATCCACCACTTAAGGCTTACACTGCTGCATCAGGGTTATTTTGCTTACCACTTCTATTCTGTGAATGATTACGTAGCCGAAAGACCACGCTCTTGTACACTGGCTTTCAAAGATACCTGACCCTTACTAATCGATAGTGATCGTGTAAGTGTGGTTTCTTTAGTTATTATTTCTGTCAATATATGGCGAAGATGACAGTCAGTATAGCGAATAATACATAAATTTATTTTATTTTAGTAGGCTATTTTACGACGCTTTATCAACAGCTTAGGTTATTTAGCATCTGAATGAGATGAAAGTGATAATCCCGGTGAAATGAGTTCGGGGTCCAACACCGAAAGTTGCCCAGCATTTGCTCATATTGGGTTGAGGGAAAACCCCGGAAAAAACCTCAACCAGGTAACTTGTCCCGACCGGGAATCGAACCCGGGCCACCAGGTTTCGCGTCTAAACGAACTGACCGCTACTCCACAGGTGTGAACATAATACATAAATATACCCACAGGGTGTTAAAAATAACGTTTACAACGCTTCAGTGATGATAGAGGAGGTAAAAACAAACATCTTTTTTGAGTGACAAAACTTTAGCAGATGCGCCGTTTTGCCGCAAAATGTCCTGAAGTGTAGATAGCTTGACTTCCGTCACAACACACACTGGTTAGTTCTGTTTGTACTGCTGTGCCTGCAACAAGTTAAAAGGTTCCCTAACACTCTCAGTGGTGGTAATTATTTTGTTTTTCTACACGACGTCCTACCAGAAATTTTAGAAAATATCTCATTGAACATCAGAGAATGAATATGGTATCAGCATGACGGTGCCCTCTACACTTTGATCGTCGTGTCAGGAACCACCTAAATGCTACATTCCCCGATCGATGGATTGGCAGGAGTGGGCCGGTACCGTGGCCACCCCGATCACCGGACCTAACCCACTGGATTAATTTTTTTGAGGAGACGTGAAACGTCTTATGTGTGAGACAGCGATCGATATGGCAGAAGACTTAGTTGGTCGCGTTGTTGAAGCTGCACATGTTATTCGAGACAATGCTAGCCTTTTTGAGCGATGCAGACACGCCATAGTACGAAGGTACCAGTTGTGCAGTGCCTTCAATGGACGGCAGTTTGAACACCGCCTCTAAAACGACAATTGGTCTCGTTCCTTATGGATTACACTAACACTTACGTACACAATAAACGGCGCATCTGTCACTTACAAAAGATGTTTGTTTTTACCTACTTAATCATCCCTGAAACGTTGTAAACGTTATTTTTAACACCCTGTAGAATTACAAATTTTATCCTTCTCTAATGATTGTAAAAATCATTAGGTTTAGCGGGAAACTGCTGATACTGCCAATTATGAGAATAATTATACTTAATAAAATCATTATTTCTTTCGATACCTTTTTAACCGTCTCAATAAAAGTTTCACCGACTGAGAAATAGCGGAACTATTTCGAAGTTTGTAAATTTTTTATATTTTTGGTTCTGACTTTTCCGGTGGTTAGAAAGTTCGCTCACACGATCAGAAAATTGTAGGACACATATCTTTAAACGCTAGTGTACAAGTATAGCACACAGCACTGTGAACTTAACCCGGGCTATTTTATGGATGAGGATGGTGAAATGTGAATTAATGATGGCGAAATGAGCCCTAACGTCGAACGTTACCCAGCAATTCTGCTTCAATTGGTTGACGGAAAACCCCGGAACAAACCCCAATCAGGTAACTTGTCCCAAGCAGGATCTGAACGCGATCCCGCTCGTTTCACGGTCAGACGTGCTGACCGTTACTCCACAGCGGTGGACTACTAATCCACTTACTCTCATACCCAGTTTTACTTGCCAACATCATTAGAGATAGGCTACTTGAACTTATACAGTGTAGTATAAATATACACAAATGAACAACGGTGGAATGTACCAGTGATTATTATAACGATAACCATCACGAATGCAGTAATGAGGAGTAAAAAGTATCTTAGATAAAGTAAGATTTATTAGTTACGTGTATTTTAAGTCAGTTTTATTTCGAAAATATAATGGTAGTCAGGTAATCAATAGCATATCAGAATTAATAATTACCAGACTGCGAAATTTCGGTCCCGATACTGAATGTTAATTGTACGTCAGTTTTAGGGAGGGCCTTGAACTCATTACTACACTTCCTCCGTACGCCAAGGGACGTGACGTCTTGTCACTGTGTAGGGACTAGTGTCGTGCAATGTTCGAATATGAGAGGGGATAACAAAATACTACACACTTCGCCCTTCTCCATAGGCAGCCCAACAGTACGTGGAAGCGAAGCATTTAAACTAAAACAATCGAATTCATTGAAAACCGGTAAGAGGCCTTCCTTATATTCGGTTCTTGTTTGCAGAGTCCCTGTAGAATCGAAGCTCCCTTTGCTTCTGATCAATCTTTCACCTTCCTTACATATGTTCCGTGCCTTTCTTCTTAGTTCCTGCTCCCCCGCGCCTCTATGCTTTAGCTGCATACGGATGTCAGGCACATGTCTTGCGAAGTTATAATAATAATAATAATAATAATAAAAAATAATAATAATAATAATAATAATTTATTTTAGCTGGCAGAGTTAAGGCCGTAAGGCCTTCTCTTCCACTCAACCAGCAAAAAGTGTATATACATATGCATGAACTTACAAAAAATTCAACAATTTGATTAAGTGAGAGTTACATGTATATAAGAGTTATATACGAATTAAACAATAAAATACTATGAACTATTAATTAGACAATGAAATAAACTGTGTAGCAGAATTAAGCTAAATTACATAGAATGTTAATATATTTCAAATAATATTACATAATACAAAGAGATTATTATGAGACAATTTTGAAAATACAGCACTATCAGGATGATGTCTAAAGAATGAAGTAACAATGTAGTCAGTGATAGTTTAAATCAGTAAGATTGGAGTGAAATGCTAATAAGGTTATCTTTTAAGCTGTTCTCAAAGGTGTTTATTGTCTTGCAGCCCCTAATACTTAGTGACAAGGAATTCCATTGACGCGAGGTGGATACTGTAAGAGATGATGAATAACAAGACGTTCTATGAAGAGGTATACTTAGCGTGCCACAGATAAGTTACGCAAAGTAATGAGTGTAGGTAATTTTTCTTGTTATTAATATCACGAACATTCACAAAAATATACGTATAAATAAATCAAACAAAATATAGGCCTATTTTAAAATCGCACATGTTCAAAGTACCGACTAGTGTTATGCAATGTTAAAACATGTACTTCGGTACATTAAAATAATATATATGAGAAAGGAAACCAAGATACTGCAAACTTCGTCTTAGTCCATGTGAGAAACTAATCACAAGATATGTGCTCAAATCTTTAGGGGTGCTATGCATAGACATTTCGCTAGCCCGCGCTACGAGCGTGCTAAACTAGCCTCGGCTATCGATTGGTTGCTTGTACAGGATTCATATCATATCATATCATATCGCTAACACTGGTTTATGAATACGAAAAACGTTAGTTCGCTGATCATCCACCGGAAGCCCGCGCTAAGAATGTCTATGAATATGGCCCTAGGCGTTTAAAATAGTGTCCAGCAATGTTGGAAAATGAGAGAGGCAACCAGGCCATTACAAACTTCGTCTTATTTTGTATAAAAACTAATCGTAAAGTCTGTGCTAAAACATGAAGGGATGGGAGTGGAAGACAGCGAATATTTTTGTAACACTGTAGAACAAACACGACAGACCTCCTTCTGCAACGCGAACATTAACGAATGTCGAACTTCGCCATACTCGACTAATTTGAATCGAACATAGTGTCTGTGATGCACGTCGCTCATGTGTGTATGTATGTATGTATGTATGTATGTATGTATGTATGTATGTATGTACTTATTAACACTAAAATTGGGTATACACCCGGTAGTAATGATATATAATATACAATAATACCATTAAAATAGTACAATAATTACAGCAATAAAGAATAAAAATAAAATAAAAAAATAAGAAAACCTAAATTTATTTCTAACTATAAATAAATAGATGCAATGAACTTAGGACTACAAATAAAATCTATTCATAATATCGCCAACAATAAGCAAAAGTAAACCTAACTTATAAGTACTTCTATTTCACCCAACTATTACCAGTTTTAGTAATTAATCACCTTAATTAATTACAAATCAACTTAATTACATATCATTTTACTTAATTGCATATCACCTTAATTTATTTATATATAAAATAAGTTACATATCATCTTAATTAATTACATATCAACTTAATTAATTACATGACACAACTTAGATAATTACACTGCACCTGCAATTACATTTTCAGTCTAATCTTCTCAACCTTTCCTTAAATGTATTGATTTTGAGAGGACCACCCTGAAAGATTGCTGCAGGTTAGCTGTTCCAGCCTACTATTGTACGGGTAACAAAGGAAAATTTTGCCACGTCCGTTCTTTGTTCATCACATAAATATTGCTACTGAGCAACTGTGAGTTATTTCAATATTATGTTAAGAATGTAATTATAGCTACTTTCTGTCGGAAACTGGTATAGTAAAAACCGTCATGCATTTTTAAAACAATATGATGTACTTATATGTACGCCTATTTCTGTGGATTTCGCTAGAACAAAAAATTATTATTATTATTATTATTATTATTATTATTATTATTATTATTATTATTAATCATATTTTTGTAATAAAATTTATCTATCCTTATATCGAAATAACAGTTCACAAGATTTGCAAATCAAGCTTTCAGGTATAACTCCCTGTAAAGTTGATTTGAATAATTTCGAGGGAGAAATGTTCCGGGACCGGGTATCGAACCCGGAACCTTTGGTTTAACGTTCCAACGCTCTATTTTTCCCTCGAAATTATTCAAATCAACTTTACAGGGAGTTATACCTGAAAGCTTGATTTGCATAACACACGTCACTGTTCGTTAACAGAAAACCACAATTTAAGTCAAACAGAATTAGTGTGCACTCAACGTTGGTTGCTTGGCGGTTGTCAGCCCACTTTGAGGTCTGTGGATATAGAGGGAAGAATTGGATCGGTGTCGGGTAGAGTTCCCGGGTAGCTCAGTTGGTAGAGCGTTCACAATATTTGTTCTAAAATCCTTCCTTACTCATCCAAAAGCATGACGGGATGGAAGGGAGGGTAGGAGAGGCCAGCGAACTTCAAGGGCACAGATCATACAAGGAGTAGTATCCGAGCGAGCTGGACAGACTCGCTTCTTCAAAGCAGATTTCGGTTCTTGTCACACTCGACAAACTTGAATCGAACATAGAGCTAGGGACCGAAATTCGCTGTCTGGTAATGAGCAGTGTTCCCAATTGCAGTGTACTGGATGTTATTAAACTCTAGTTAAAAAAATCACTGTATTTCTATTATTATCAATAGAAAATTTTTATTTTTTGTTGCCAGAGGGCGCTAAAAATGTCGTTAAATCCCTATGTGAGCAATAGAAAAGTTAAAAGAGACTGTCACAAAGTCGCTAGAGTTAGCGGCAAAGTCGCGGAATTGGCAGCACTGGTTATGACGCACTTTTACAGGAAACATGTTTAATTTTTTCAGAATATATTTCATAGGATAAAATATTTTAATTAATAAATCTTCCGACAGAGAATCCTCTCGATTTGTACGTTCCCAAGAGGCACACTGTAAAGATTGGCAAGGAAGAGAATTTAGATCCAATCAGCTCAGTTTCTGAACTTGATGCTGCAGGAGTAAGTGGATTACAGAAGAACACTTTTACCCTTACATGTGCAAATCCAAGTGTGCAAGAACGAAACAAGTTTGGCTATACTTGACCGTTTCTGTGGTATAAAGTACAAAATTATGTAAATTAGAATTCATACATAGAAATAATAGAAGTTGAAAAATTAGTTCTGAGAAAAATCAGTGCAAAATTTCTGTGTTTATCTCATTAACTTCAAAGGTAGAATTAATAAAGTATCTTTTAGGTTTTATGGTTTTACCACAGTCTAGTATATACAGTCACGAAGCTTGAGTTTATGAGGATACTAGGAACAATAGACTGTGCAGGTACTATTTCGCGTTGTGCGTAATGAGGCGATAGTAGCGATCCTAGTGGTTAGCAACTATCTATGGATGCATATGTACTTCGTATTGAGCTTCATGACTGTATATACTACACTGTGGTTTTACTTGTTTGAACATTATTATTTAATCAGAAAAAATCCTAGCGAATAATATTAATATGAGGCGTATTGAAAGTAGACTCCGGTAATTTAAAAATATATAAATTAGACTTAAAATAGCATTGATTGTAAATTTTATAGTCGTACAACCTAAAGCCAAATATTCTGAGAATTTTATGATGATTTTCTATTTTTTGGTGGCAGTAATTTATGTAATAAAGACACATACATATTTTTACTTACGAGTTAAATGAACATTAATTACGGCTTCGTAGTTAAGATTATATCAACTCCATTTAATAACAGAAACTTATGACCATGGTAATATTTTCTTTTGTGTAGAATCCCAGATTGCTTCCCGGCTCTTTGGTGTAGCGAAACAATATTTCGTAGTTCTCTACATTTTTCTCTTGTTATTTACAGTAGTGGCAAAAAAACCGAACCAACCCTTGTAGCTGGTTTCAGAGTCACAGATTAAAATTTTGCTAGTCACAAAACACATCCATCGTGTATAATTAATTGTAACAATGAAATTTATTGCATTTGTTCGATTCTTACCGTCTTTTGATTCCTTTAGTGCCTCAAACTTACAGACAAAAAAACTGTGAGTTTTATTTTCATCTGCCATCAATATTACATTTCTACCTCTATTCTGCAAAGATAACTGCATATTTCTACATTAAATAGCAGTACATACCTCTGGCTTCACTATCCATATTGAAATTACCACAGTTTGACACAATACACAGCACAGGATTCTTTTGTATCAGCTACGAGGGTCGGTCCGATTTTTTTGCCACTTCTATACAGAGACTGGGAAAGAAGAGATCCTGAGGATAATAAAGGGAAGCAGGTTAAGTAAAAGAAACCTGTGGTGACATTTTAAGAGGTTTGGTTGTCAACTTTCATCATCAACGTCTCGTAGTTTCTCAGTTCTTACCTTGAGGAAAACGAAATAAATGTTGTTCTGTGAACCAACTATAAGTTGAGAGATAAATGTACTAAGGACACCATATTACTTATGATATTTATGATATATGAAATATTCCCTCGTATAGCTCAGAGAAAAACGGGCTTCAGTTGTGAATCGATGATACGTTCGGGCATGGTTTCGTATATCGCTTTGGCTGGTTACCTGGGTTTAGTTACAGTTTTACCCCAATTGTAAAACAAATGACAAGTATTTTCATGGTGAATCCTCGACGTCATCTCGTCAGAATGAAATCTCCTTGTCACCAATAACATGAAGCCAGGATAAAGCATCTTTAAATAATTGAGTGAAAACTGTAAAATTGTAAAAGGAAGCTAATTAATATCAGAAAACATGTCTTACCATCATATTGTCCATCAAAATTCTTATAAGATCATCTGATATTATCAGATACCTTTGAAGACATGCCTAGCGTAGTAGACTAAGTAAAAAGTAAGAATATATGTAAACAACTGCTTTTGAATCGCAGATAATTAATTAAAAATTAACTGATGTACTATTTGTCAGCATGAGAACTCCCTTGTTGTGGCTGAGTGGTCAGACCTTCAGCCTGTCACACAGGTCCGGGTTAGAGTCCCGGTCAGTTTCGGGAATTTTCTTTGGAAAAATTCATAGTGATTTTGTGGCGGAAAAAATTGCAGTAGAGCTTTGCCTCCAGTTCTGCCGTGTCCTCATATTAGGCATCTACATCATGCCGTGAACATTTCATTTCGTCACCATTCAATAGTATTTCTCGATCACCGGATGGCGACGCACGGAGGGAGCTAGCCTAGGGACGAGTGGGGTGACTTACTCATATGCTGCGAATCTTATTGTAGTCAGCCGGTGTGGATTTGGGAATGAGCCTAGCTTGAGGGTTAGCGCAGTAGATCGTAACAGGTCGCAGTAGTGTGTCGTAGTCCCTTTACGAAAATTCCATTCCATTCGAAGCACATGAAAATATTGCATAAATATTGTCGCTATTATTATTATTATTATTATTATTATTATTATTATTATTATTATTATTATTATTATTATTATTATTTAATTACAAATCGCTTTTAAGGAATTCACAGGTTCATTGCCGCCCTCACATAAGCTCGCCATCGGTCCCTATCCTGTGCAAGATTAATCCAGTCTCTATCATTATATCCCACCTCCTTCAGATCCATTTTAATATTATCCTCCCTTCTATGTCTAGGCCACCCAAAGGTTCCGACTTAAAGAACGCAGAACTCTACACTCTTTGTCTTTACTCTTTCGAATTCTCCACACCTCAACACCAAATTGCCTTTCGTCTCGTTTCTCTTATCTATAATCTAACCACGACGTAAATACCAGATCACTTATCTGTGGCACGCTAAGTATACCTTTTCATAGAACATCTTGTTATTCCTCATCTTTTACAATATCCACCTCGCGTCAATGTAATTCCTTGTCACAAAGTATTAGGGGCTGCAAGACAACAAACACCTTTAAGAAGAGCTTAAAAGATAACCTTATTAGCATTTCACTCCAATCATACTGATTTAAACTATCACTGTTACATCTTTCTTTAGACATCATACTGATTGTGCTGTATTTTCAAATTTGTCTCATAATAATCTATTTCTATTATCTAATATTATTTGAAATACATTAACATTCCATGTATTTTAGTGTAATTCTGCTACACAGTTTATTTCAGTGTTTAATTATTAGTTCATAGTATTTTGTTGTTTAATTCGTAAATAACTCTGGTATACATGTAACTCATCTAAATCAAATTGTTGAATTCTTTGTAAGTTCATGCATATGTATATACACTTTTTGCTGGTTGAGTGGAAGAGAAGGCCTTACGGCCTTAACTCTGCCAGCTAAAATAAATTATTATTATTATTATTATTAGTATTATTATTATTATTATTATTATTATCATTTTTGCCTCCGGCCTTCCAACTAACACTTTATATGCATTTATGGATTCGCCCATACGTGCTACATGTCCTGGCTATCTCAAACGTCTGGATTTAATTTTCCTAATTATGTCATATGAAGAATACAATAAGCGCAGTTCTGTGTTGTGTAACTTTCTCCATTTTCCTGTATCTTCATCCCTCTTAGCCCCAGATAGTTTCCTAAGAACCTTATTCTCAAATACCTTTAATCTTTGTTCGTCTCTCAAAGTGAGAGTCCAAGTTTCACAACCATGCAGAACAACCGGTAATATAACTGTTTTATGAATTCTAATTTTCAGATTTTTGACAGCAGATTAGATGACAATAGCATCTCAACCGAATAATAACAGGCAATTTCCCACATTTATTCTGCGTTTAATTTCCTTCCGAGTGTCATTTATATCTGTTACTGTTGCTCCAAGAAATTTGAATTTTTCTACCTCTTCGAAGGATAAATTTTTATAGTTACCAGAAAAGTAAAATCTATATACTTCTGCCATCTGTTGAGATGTAGAAAAACTAACTACTGGGTTAGACGCAGAATATGAGATACCATATTATACGTTACGTATCTCTGTTTTGACCAAAATGTCAGTTACCATGTTTTACGTTCGAACCCCTCATTTATCCATCTGTGTGTGAGTAATGCCAAGTTTGTTTTAACTTTATATAGGTACGCATGTGCACTCGTGTGTTTCGCGTACATATAGAAGGACATCTGAACAATTTTAAAAATTGTATTGCGACTCATCATGAATTATAATAAACAATTCCAAGTAGGTTATTTATGTATGCGGACTCCCCTTTTGTATAACAATAGACTCGTTTATATTGTTGAGTTTATTGGATATAACGTAAGTATTGCAATGTCAGTCAAAATGTAATTTCCGTTCCAAAACATCCTTACTTTTTTCTATTAGCGCAGGTTGAATATAGAATTGTCACGTCAAAAATTAAGGAAGTTATTAAAGAACCACGAAATATAAATGTAAATATTTTTAGAAATGTTCATATATTTAGTAGGGATTGCACTTTCACATATGGGTACATGAATGAAAATGCATTGCAAATTTTGTCTTTGCCTTAAAACTTTCTTTACAAGCTACACCGTCATAAAAAGAATGTGACATAATGTTACTCTAGCTAACGGAACTGTACGTAACTTCACAGCATTCGGTTTTTCATATCACATATTAAGCGACACATAATTTGTTTACAGAAGAATGTTGAGTCGATTCCATGCTCCGATTTTGTTTTGTTTTTATTTAATATTTTGATCGGTTTATTGGCTTTGGTACAGTATTCCTCAAATGGTTTTCGATTTTAGATAAAAGCTAACCGTTAGAACATGCTTTTAATGTGGATATTGAACATTAATATTAATTAACATGAGCTGTATAAAAGCAGGAATAGTTTTAAAGTATTTATGAAATTTTAATGTCATCACGACGCTAATGCACATTGCATGTCTTTGGATTTCAAAATAATACAAATACTGAGAGGACGAAATATAATACAGCTAAAGTTTTCTGTTTACAAAGTGGTGTGTAATTAAAGATAATCAATGTACTGTAAGTGCGCTATAAAAAGGAAAATATTGGAAAATGAAGTTTATGAATTTTATGATAAATTTTATTTTATTTCATTTTTTACTTATTTATCTAAACGATAACAGCTCCCTGTATTAACAGGCTGCCACAAAGACAGAGCATATTGTGCCATAGGCAGTTGGAAGTATAAATAACATACATATGTTCAAGTTTAATGAAGTCACACAACAATGACAAGAAGTTATTGAATAAGTGATTAGGTACTAATTAATTACTTGAAGATCACTGTTAACCTTAAAGATGGCTTCGGAATAGAAATATGGTTCCCTTCAGAGCTGCAAGAACGATGTCGTCAAATTGCCTTCCTTTGTAGGCCGAAACGTTGCCAGGTTTGGAAGAAGAAACTGGGAATAGTTCCGCGAGCTCCAACCATAATGCCTATTACTTCAATTTGTTATAGGCAGTATTTGTCCATAAAATATGTAACCGTGCGTACATAGATATCGTTTATTTCCCTATTTACATCTTCAGGTTGCCTCTTTTGTTTTTCAAATCCAATGGTGGAATCGATGATGTAGCCATTGCTATTTGGTGAGATGGATATCATGTCTATACTTCTTGTACTGCCATTGTCTGCCAATCCGTGTACTTCTTCGAGCACTTTAAAATTTATGTATCTAAACTGTCCGGCAACCATCGAACAAATTCTATGGTGTCGTTAGTTACGGAGTATTTCACCGTGTGGACAAGAACCCAGGACATGTGCAAGTGTTTCTGGCTCTCTGTGGCGTCACCGACAGAGGATGTTGTCCTGAGTCATGCCCGGAAGGGAACGTACGGACGACACGTGTGCAGTCATTTTAATAGCTTCGCGCCACTCGCTAGAGGTTAGGCCTTCACGATGTCGTACCCAGGAATTCGCCGTAGTAAACTCGCTGCATAGCTCTACGCAAAGACTTTTCTGAGGCAGGTTAGCCCACAGGATGGATCACACATTAGTTGACTAAAATACATTATTTTTGTAAAAGGTTTCATATACAGAAGTAAAACCACACAGGCTACATAAAATATATTGAAAAATGACAGTAATAACATGTTAGTTACAAATCCATTTTAGATGCTCACTTAATAACTGTGGTAGATTCTCACTTACCAATCTACATTAGGTGTTCGAAGTGCCTTACTTTTCAATGGAAATATTATATCTTTTGGACACAGAAAGACAAATCGTGTCAGAAATGTTCTGAAAGCGTAGATTTTCGATTTCAAACTGAATACATTACTTTAAAATTTCCACATCACGAATTTTCACTCAATGAACTACTGAAAAGTTCTAGGTAAAATTTGGCGAAAGAGGAGGTTGAGAAGCTTTTGTCATCTATTCTGCTGTCAAAAAATCTGAAGTTAGAATTTATAAAACAGTTACATTACCGGTTGTTCTGTATGGATGTGAAACTTGGACTCTCACTTTGAAAGAGGAACAGATATTAAGGGTGTTTGAGAATAAGGTTCTTAGGAAAATATTTGGGACTAAAAGGGATGAAGTTATAGGAGAATGGAGAAAGTTACACAACGCAGAACTGCACGCATTGTATTCTTCACCTGACATAATTAGGAACATTAAATCCAGACGTTTGAAATGGAAAGGGCATGTAGCACGTATGGGGGAATCCAAAAATACATATAGAGTGTTAGTTGGGAGGCCGTAGGGAATAAGACCTTTGGGGATGCCGGGACATAGATGGGAGAATAATATTAAAACGGATTTGAGGGAGGTAGGGTATGATGGTAGGGACTGGATTAATCTTGCTCAGGATAGGGACCGATGGCGGGCTAATGTGAGGGCGGCAATGAACCTCCGTGTTCCTTAAAAGCCATAAGTAAGTAAGTAAGGAAGTCATTCAATAGTAACAAGTCAAACAATCAACTCGTCAAATATTTAATTCAAAGAGTTCATAATAAGTTATAGTGAGTGGGTGCACCATCTTGTTGCCATATTAAGTTCTTTCGAACTGGTTGAAGGTGTTCAAAATGTGGGCTGTTTACCATATCTAATATTACTTCATGAATTTTTTCCATGTAATTGTGAGAGTTAACAATCCGGTCAAAAAGTGAGGTCCGATGAGACCTCCAGCACATAGTGTATTCCTATCCAAATAGTCACAACAGGGATATTTCATTCTGATTCCATCATCAAATATGCATTCACGGAATCCCAGTGGACAGAGTTCTGTCTGTTCACTCTTCAATTTAACTAAAAATAATTGCTTTGTCAATCCAGAGAATGAATTTGTAAAAATGTATATTGCCCTCATCGTATTATGTAGCACTCGCAGAATGCTGTATGCCCAGCAAGTTCACTTTCATTTAGGGCTTGAATTAAAGTAGACCTATTTGGCCTCAACCTAAACTTTTTCTGCATTATTTATAGGCTTGTTCTAGGTTTGTCATACTCACCGGGACGCTTTTCGTATTAATATTGTGAGTAGGTACAAAACAAATGAAGTACAGTAGGTCAATTTGGGTTCAAACAAAACTTTTTGTATGACTTTATAGGCATATTCTAGGAATGCCATACTTACCGGAAAGCTTTTCATTTTGATTTTGTAGGTGACTACAAAACATTGCTGTACAACGTAAAGAGTTTCTTGTGTAATAACATATAATTATAGGCCTAACTCAACAAAGAAAATCCGTTACCATCACAGTCTGTTTAAACATTTCACCCGAATTATGAATATCTTGTCTAGATGGAGATAGATGTTTAGAAAACTTTCCACAAATAACTCAACGTCATGGTAATTATAGTCATAATTCAAAAAATTCATATGTAAAGAGAGATACTCTTTCTTAGATAACCTAACTTTCAATACATTGTTCACTAATCTAACTTTGCAAATGCTTTTAATAGCTTCCACTGATTAGCAACATAACCTCAAATAGCTTCTGCTCTAGTTAAGTAGGTATTACGCTGGTTCATAAAGAAGTAACTGATAGCATGGTAGTCACGAAGCAGTGCGTATAAATTTTAGGTTGAAATGAAAACAGAGTGGAAAGATTAACAGACATATTCTGGGAGGTTACACGGAACACGAAATCAAACTGTGTTTCCTAACGTTATGTTTTCCCAATGCCACATTTACGCATTCACATCAGTTCGGTTCTACGTGAATATGTGGTAGGTATAGTTGAAGACTGTCTCATTTGGACGTATCTCCTATATAAGCGGTTAAATAGCGACCATTGCAACCAATTTCTCGCGACAGGATTGTCAGAACTGTTGGACGACGTGCTACTCGCTACAAGACTAAGCATGTACTTCCAGCACGATGATAGGGCGGCACATTTTATTCATCGTGTGCGTGAGTACTTGAATCAATAATTTCCAGGACGGTGGATTGGCAGAGGTAGTCCTGTACCATGGCCTAACCGATCTCCTGATTTGAACCCTTCCGACTTTTTATATGGGGAGAGACGTGTGACCTTGTTCACGCAACCTCAGTTGAAATAGAAGATCTTGTAGCGCGAATAATTGCAGCAGTAAGAGAAATTCACGACAATCCTGCTATTTTTCACCGCATTAGACAGTCCATGATCAACCGATGTAACGTTTGTGTAGGGGTAAATAGAGGCATTTTTAATGTCTTTTTGAAGAGATTGTGATTTTGTAAGGCTCTTAAGGCAATAAAAGATTATAATGGTTGTATTACATTAAGTTCTGATGCCCTCGCAAAACAATAAATTCTTCACAGAGAAATATGGCATTAGAAGAAATGTTTTGGACGTTGTGCAGAATATCAAAATGGAGTTTATTTTTTCAGTCTCTTGATTACAGTAATTACATTTTTATCTTCTACACTCTAGAACTGTGTCTTTCTTCCATTGCATTGTCACTTTGAGAATTGCGAAACCACATTAGACATTCAAAAATAGCGAGCCTCTTTGATAATGTGTTCAACATGTTGTACGGCCACAACAAATAGGAGTAAAGGAAAGGAGACACGCACCAATTTCATTCGAGACAGAGAACTAGATTCCGCATTCGTGTCCCCTGGGACATTAGCTAGATACGAAATCGCTCGAGTCACAGAGAGAAATTGAAATAATGTTGTTTGGCTGGTCCCAAAGCTTTGAGATACTGTTGACAAGGACATTTCTCGATTCCGCTAATCTGTTAGTATGAAGGATACCACGAATGTCGTCTAAGGCGAGCTTCAATATTCTCGATAATAGGATGACAAAAGAGAATGATAAACAATCTGATAAAGTCGAATATAAAAATTTGCTTGCTACAAAATCTTTACAACAGTTGTTGGAATATTTTAATGAAAAGAGTTCGAAGGACAAACTTTCTAAAGTAATAAATTTTATTTTATAATTTCAGAGCAAAGCTTTCTGTGCAAGATACCTGGAAAGATTGCAAGGATTTGATGGCTGATTTCGAAAGAAGATGTGGTGAGTACCACAGAATTATAAATATTATTTGAAACTATAATTTCAATACTGATTTGTATTATGATCATCATTCTAGTGTATTTATGTAAAAAGTAATGCCCAACGTTTGTAACTATTCTTGAAACAAGAAAGGCAGGATGAGAAATTATACACGAAGTTTCAAAAGTGATGGTGAAAAATTTAGGGATAAGAAATCAACATCATCATCATCATCATACTCATCATCATCATCATCATCATCATCCTTGCATGTATTGGGCCTAGTGGCCCGTTACGGTCTCTTCCCAACGCTTGAACGGGTTGCCCAAGGATCTTTTGCCCACTGGATGGTAATTTGTAATTTGGCGTGGAATTCTAGAACGAGGCATTCTGATCACATGTGATCTCCAGTTTTGTCTGTATTTCTGTACGTATTCCGTAATCGGTTGAATATGCAGTTCTTTCATAATGTCAAAATTTCTAATGTGATCCATTCTCGTGTATCCCGCTGTACGACGCATAAATCTCATTTCTGCCGCCGTTAATGTTTGTGAATCAATATTAAGAGTCGTCCAAGCTTCACTACCAAAACAGAGTATAGGTCTGGCCAATGTTTTATAAATTCTGGTGCGCCAGTGTTTTTGTACTAAGGTTGATTTGAATATCTGATTAATTATCCCCATTGCTCTGTTGAATTTAATCATTTTCTCATTCAAATCATTTTCTTCGTCATATGAAATTTGGTAACCGAGATAACTAAAATTTTTTACTTGTTCGATGATCTTATCATTGATGCAAATTTTGCTACGGACTGGTTCCTTTCCTAGAAAAAAACCATCATTTTAGATTTGTCAGTTGAAATTTCCATATTGAAACTTTCTGCCATTTTATTGAAGTTGTAAACCAAACGTTGTAAAGTAGAGACTGTTTAGTAAGAAGATGTCCTTCCAACAGGTTACTAGCCTGGAGGAAGTAAGCCCAGTGGTGGGGTTGCCACCTATAGCCTCTGGACAGGCATAGGAGTACAGCATTTTTTTTCTGGAGTAGATGTAATGGTTATTCCGCCATGACTCGGTCCCCAGCGTCCCCGTTAGTTAATTAGCAGGTTGCACCACGAGCAGGTGGGGTTGGTTGGGATTTGAGTAGGAGTATAAGAAGTAAAAACGAAAAAGAGCAAAAACTTTCCAGTAAAAATGGATCCGCAAGTTAACCGTTTACGAGATAATGCCATTTTTTCTGGTTGGGGCCGGAAGTGAACCGAGCACTTTGATATGGTAAAGCGGCAACATTCATGCTTGGTTTGTATGTCCACTCTCTCCATCCATTTCCTTTTAAATGTGAGACGATATGTACACAGCTGATATGGTAAACTTTGGTTAGGTAGGGGAGGGTCAGTAATTAGTTCATCGGGTTGAAATCCTTTGGATTTTTGTGTATGGGGTTATGGGAAAAAATCTAGTTTACACAACAAACATCACCACATCTGAAGAATTGCAGCATCGGATTGTAGATGCTTTACACCAAATAAAGAATTAATCAGGCTTGCACGAACGCATTAGTGGTTATTTGCCCAGTCAGATGCATTCAAGTGCATGGTCATCATTTTGACCACCTGCTGTAAAATTATTCACTTAACATGTTCAGACTCTACTGTACCTTGTCCATGCACAAACGTTACTGTACTGTTGTTCAAGCAAGAAAGTTTCTGTGCCGTTGAAGCCAAAATCAAGAATTTTACTGTCCCGAAATTTATAAATTATTCAAGTCTGCTTTACAAGGAGATTTACCTGGTTGCTAAACTGAACTATAAAGAATCAAGTTGCTAGAAGTCGTGCGATCTGTAACAAGTGTTGTGATAAGTGTCTAAGAATAAAGTAATTTCTAGTTAAAAAGTAAAGAATTAACAACAAATTTTTAGCTTCAGAACACTAGCCAATTAAAGAAAGTATAATTCTGTATAGTTCATTCTCTATTTGCAACATTCGTTTACCTTTAAAACTAAAGAAAAAAGATTTTTTTTTTTTAATTTCAAATTAGTGTAACTCTGGAAATATTGAGAATAGAACCCATGCTTATGTAACTTTTTGGTACAACATTTCTTCGGAAGTAAGTTCCGTAAGTGGTGGTAACTCCACGTGAATCACCCTTTATTGGGTACATGAAAACAAGAACAGCTTTATTATATTAAATACAATAACAAAATTCCCGCCTAAGAAAAGAAAAATAAAACCCCCATAACACTCCTGAATGGGTATGATAATCCACTGGCGTACCGGCGGTAAGCGCATTTTAAAATGGCCGAGTCCTTTAGGGGCTCTCCCTAACTACAGAGGAGAGAGTGGTAATGACATGGCAGTTATCGGCCTCATCTCACCAAATACCATCTCAGTAACAGCAATTCTATCTATGATAAATACCCTAGTACTTGACATGACTTCATTAAATAAATGATCAAAAAGGAGCATATTACAGGGTGATCCGTTTGGGCATGAATAAAATAAAAACACCGTTAAACATTTACTACTGAACTTTATTTGTTGAAACTTTGTGCATAAAACACTGAAAGATGGGAGATTCCTCGGAGCTCGACATGACCCCCATTCCGCACCCTACACAACTCAAACGGTGATGCAATTCAGCCCATGTCCGTTATAACATAAGAGGAGTGATTTGTTGAAAAGCTTGAGTAATTTTTACTCTCAGATCATCAATGTTCCTCGGTTTCTGTGAATAGACAATGTCTTTAACAAAACCTTACACGAAGAAGTCAGGAGGAGTTAGATCTGGGGAGTTTGGGGACCAAGCCTAAAGATAATTGCTTCTCGTACTGGGTTTCGCCTGTGTTCTCCTGCATGTTTTTTTTAACACAAAACCTATTTCTACAAATGTTCGATACCACAACATTATGGAATCGTATTTAGGTACATTACGCACACCATACTGACGTCGAAATTTCCTTTCAACCCTTTTAACACTCTCAAATTTAGCATACCAAAGAGCATAGTGTGATCGCTGTTGAGTTGTAGTAGCCATTTTATCGTCTACGATTTTCATTTGTTCTTTCAGATTATGCATTGTTTTATTTATTTATTTATTTATTTATTTATTTATTTAAATTTAAATATACAGAATAAAGAATATAATTACAAACAAGAGAAATGGAAATAAAATAATACAATAAATATAAAAAAGGAGATGCAGTAAGGTAAAAAGGTAAAGGTATCCCCGTAACATGCCATGAAGGCACTTGGGGGGCATGGAGGTAGAGCCCCATGCTTTCCATGACCTCGGCACTAGAATGAGGTGGTGTGGTCGGCACCACGCTCTGACCGCCTTTTATCCCCAGGAATGACCCGGTACTCAATTTTATAGGAGGCTGAGTGAACCTCGGGGCCGTTCTGAAAGTTTGGCAAGGAGATACAGTAGTATTAACAAAATTTGAGACCGAATGAGCAGCGCTCTTGTTCGGTTGCAGTTCAGATATAATATTAATAGGGCTATAAGAGAATATAAAATATAATAAAATAGGAAATAAAATTAAGATTACAGGTACAGAAATTATATAATACAATATTAATATAGGAGAAATATAGAAAATAATAAAAAATAAATAAAATAAAATAGGAACTAAAATTTAAATTACAGCGGCAATGGAATTATATAATATAATATTAACACTAGAGAAGAGTAATATCGCACGTGAAAAGTAGGACAATTTATATATATATATATATATATATATATATATACAGGGTGTAACAACTTTAATGTTTAGAATTTCTGGAACATGTTCCCTGACACATTCTACGTTGATTGAACCTAACATACCTATATCCGAAATTGAGAGGTTACAGAGATAACAGAGCTGGAAAAAATAGAACTTCTTGCAGCTCCAATTATTATACCGTTCATACAAGGCCTATGTTATGGCATTACTAAGTAGAGATACATAAGAAACATTTGAAAAGCAGTGAATGAAGGAAATTTTACTTTTAAGAGACATTAAATTAAAATTGTTTAGGTTGCTAAGGAAACGAAACAGACAACAGTTTAAAATAACAGTTGTGAGAAAAATAAATCGTATTGTGACTAGTCTTTTTATTGAGTTTTGACCATTAAAACATGCCTTTTGTGTACACACATCAGGAATACGCCGACATAGTTTATGTGTATGGACTGTGTGATAGCAATGCAACAGCAGCTGTTTTTGCATATCAAGCACGGTTCCCAAATCGTAGGATTCCTAGTGCACAGGTATTTTCACGTGCCTATTGGCAAATTTCAAGAAGTACAGCGTTTGGAATCTTAAGGACATTTTTTTTCAACTTTGCACTGCTTCTTTCATACTCACAAGTAGTTGATATTAAAATGTAATATGGTACTAATAAAATTAATGACATAGACATGTCACTTTCGGAAATTGGTGTTACTTCTTTCAGTATTCAGCGATAAAATTACACTCAAAAATTTAACTTTGGGGTACAAATACTCCAAACACGTAGAACGTGTCAGGGAACATGTTCCAGAAATTCTACACATTAAAGTTGTTACACCCTGTATATATATATATATATATATATATATATATATATATATATATATAGCCTATGTGTATGAATTAATCAACCTATATTATATTTGTATTCTAATATAATATAGGTTGATTAATTCATACACATAGGCTATAAATTTGTTTAATCAAATTGAAGATATTAACACGTTTCTAATTTTCTTGTTATATGTTAGTGGGTTACATGTTAGAAGTTCTGGGTGTAATTTAGTTAAAGCATTGTACAACCGAGGGCCAAAATTAATGCTATGCTTTAGACCAGCAGATGTGAGACATTTAGGTTCTACTAATGGTGAATTAATATTTCGTCTTGCGTCATAATTATCTGTCTGTAATATAAACTCACTACGATTTTTATGATAAAATTTTAACAGCGTATACTTATAAATTTGTTCAATATTAAATACATTAAATTCAGAATAAATTAATTTAGTTGGATAATCGAAACGTTTCTTCGAACAACTTTTAATTATAAATTGTTGATTGTCATGTATGGAAACTCCCATCTTTTAATCATTATATAACCAGAAAGAAATTTTTCCTACTGTCATAATAGCTTTATCATAGTAAATTAATATTATCCATGCCCAAACGGATTAGACTGTAAAATCTTAGCTTATGAATTACACTAAGTAGAAGTTATTTCGGATAGAAAACTGAAATTTGGACATGTTGAGTTTGTCACAGCCAAGACTAGTAAACTGCTAACTTGTATTTTGAAATTGTACTGACCTGGACAATAAACTTCACAGCTGTAGAGTAATACGTAATATAAGAGTTACACTATTGATCCTATATTCTACACCCTCGTACAGGGCTCTATGGAAAAAGGGCCACAAGAGACTCGACGAAGTACAACGTGGTTTCTTATTGGGCATCGCCAGTGCATACCGAGCTGTTTCAACGGACGAGGCTGTAGTAACCTTTGTACATGACTGGAATTTATAGGGCAAGATTAACACACATCAAGCAGGGTTGAGAAAGTCTAAAGCAAGTCATAAACGTTGGGCTGGATCAAACGACACACGTCTCTACTTCTGGACACCAAAGCATTCATGAAAACGGTTGGGGACTCCTATAGACATTTAATCTAAAAGGATGATTCTCGCAAGGAGCAAGTCAAATATGATTTTATACGTTTCTTATCAATACCAACAGTATGAACTGGCACAAATTTTATTTTTTTTTTAGCTCAGCTGTTTGCCCTAAAACAAGCACAATTTAATAATATATCCACCGCAGGTATTCGTGGTGAGTAGAAGAAAAACAATCTGAAAGCCATCGCTTTATATTATATATTGGTCATTCAATAACTAGTGACAATAATGTTTGTGCGAGATCGTGCGTATTTGCTTGCTTTCCGCACAAAACCAATACGCGGTAAGTGTGAAATACCACATTCAGTATTCCCAACGTAACACAAATAACAATTTCCCTTTTCTTACCGCTTAAGCGCCATATTCATTTTACTGCTTTAGGCTTTTAACATATTATTTTTAGAGACGTTTAACATAGTAATAATTATAAATTGGAAACTTACCACTGCAATTTCACCTAAATTGCGCTGTTAATTATTGTTTTTAAATATTTGCAAAAATTAAGTAAACTCTACAGCACCACAAAAGTTACTGCATTTGTAATGCAAGTAACATTAAGGAAGCCGTGAAAAAATCAACAAGATTCCAGATGCCGATGTTATTACTGCAATATGTTATATAAATAATATTGTTAAAATATTAAAATGAAAAATAAATCATTACATAACCTTACCGTTTGTTTTAAGTTCGCATTTATAGACTGGGGAAAAAAAGACAGACGTAGGTATATCAGGGCCTGCTGGAATATAGTAAACACAGAAAACATTTTATAGCAACAATGTTGAAGATAGATATTTTAGTTTTTAAAAGTTGCCGTCATTAAACAGAAACCAAGATGGAGATTTCATTGCAACTAATTAGAAATTCCTCTTTCAGGTATGTAATAAACGATCTTCGCACAAAATAATGTACGATACACGAGCGGTATGTTTGTTTTCATGTTCTCAGAAATTAAAAAAGCTCAACTACGTTTCGCTTTTTCAATCTTTTCCACGAACATGAAAACATCAACATACCGCTCTTGTAACGCATATTACTATTGTATGCGGCGCTATCAGCAAATACCTTACTATAATAATACCGGACAGCTAGCAGTTTTACGTGCGAAAAACGATGGTGCTGCTACCTACCTGCCGGGATTGAGATACTCGCGAAACAAGCTGTAATCAACTGCAATGTATATTGTTGCTGGGCTAGTTAATTTGTTAATAGTTTTATGAATTAGTACTAGTGTTAAAATGTCAGGGTGTATATGTGCTGTTTATAATTGTGACAATTGCAACATTATAAATTGCTCCAAATCGTACTTACGATTTCCGACAGTTCATAAATCGTAAGTCGACAATATTGTTTAGTAGGCCTAATTCCTTCGTATTTGTGTTGATAGAAAAATACAAATTAGTTTTTTTTATTTAGACCTAATAAATAAATAGAAGTTAAAATGTATTGGATTTTAAGGTTTTATCAAATTAAGTTTTATTGTTGTCCACATGCCTTTACTAATTATTGCAAGCATCAGATTACTATCAATTTTATCTTTGCAGTTGTCAGCAATGCGTATATAAAACATTACTGTAAATTCATTCCTAATATCAGATTGATTTTGTCTCGGTAAACCAAAGAAGAAATATGTAACAATTAATTACGGAAAGTAATATGAAGTATGCAATATTTCTTATAATATGCAGCTTTGATATAAGATAATAATTTGACATTAAATATTATTCAACATTTCTTAAGTGTTTCATATATAATTCCACATTAGTAACTCACGTTTTAAACAAAAGACCGAATCTCGCTATGTTAATATTTTGTATATGTGGACGTAATTCCATTCCTCTGCGCTAGATGTCAGGTCCGCGATTTTTCGCACTCACGCCAATGCTGCTAGTATACAGCTGTCCGGTATTATTATAGTAAGGTATTTGCTATCAGCAGTTAATGTTGCAAGCTGATAACAATGAAAAAGAAGAGCATCTGATGTGTGTTATCTATGAGTATGAAGACAATAATCTCATTTATAAGATAGCCTAACTTATTTGTAGTGAGTTTAATTCGTAGACTGTTATCTGTAGATCTCTACAATGTTTAGCAAATATGAACAAATAATATGCTTAATTGAAATTCAGATTGCAAGAGGCAAGAATGCTCGACAATGCCATACAGCATTACTGGAAGCTTGTGGTAGAAAGACTTCACCATATCGTACCGTGGCTAGGTGGGCACATGCATTTTTCAACGGGAGAGATGTTCATAAAAAATGTGGAGCTGGCAGACCACAAACGGCAAGTGAACTCTATAAGAGCGCTGCTGGATGAACACCGTTGTTGGTTTTGATTTCGATGGAATCCTTCTCACTCATTCAGTTCCTGTCGTAAATCGTATGAATTGTGCATAGTACAGTTATTTTCTGGAACATAATTGTCGCATTTTTGCACATTTACATTGAAAGTTGTTGCATTTTTAGAAGTCGAGTAGCAAAATGCCACAAATGCGACTGTGGCTTAAACCTTCCTTAATAACCAATTGATAAATTATATATATATATATACATATGAGGGGGATTCAGGAAATAACGACCGTTCGCGCATACCCGCCGCGCAGCAGACTCCCCTTCCTTGTTTGAAGGTCAACTGGCTTCCTTAACATGTGTTCTCATAATGTTGTGAGTACTGGCTGCAACAAGTCGCCATTGTGCATTTTGTGTTACTTCAAAATGAACGACGTGATTGATAATCTTCCCGACTGTGAGGTGAGGAGTGTGATTCGATTTTTGAATGCCCGACATTTGAAACCTGCAGAAATTTACCGGCAATTGAAAGAAGTGTATGGTGATACTGTAATGAATGAAAGAAATCTGAGAAAATTGTGCGAAATGTTCAACAATGGGCGAACAAATGTCCACGATGAAACTCGACCCGGACGCCCATCACTCATCACAGAAGACCTGAAGACTAAAGTGAACGACTGAATCTTGCAAGACAGGCGCACATCACTCGACGAATTGCATATTGCATTTCCTGACATTTCTCGTTCTTTGCTTGGTGAAATTGTGTCGCAACATCTTGGCTACCACAAAATCTGTGCACGATGGGTTCCACGGCAACTGAGTGACCAACACAAAACTCAGAGAATGGCCTCAGCATTGACATTCTTGATGCGATATCACACAGATGGAGACGCCTTTCTTGATCAAATTGTGACTGGTGATGAGATCTGGGTGTCTCACAACACCCCAGAGACCAAGCGCCAATCACGTCAGTGGCATCATCCCTCATCACCCAAGAAACCGAGAAAATTCAAACAGACTCTCTCAACACTAAACGTCATGGCTACTGTCTTTTGGGATCGTTTTGGAAGTGATGAAGACTTGAAGAAGACAGTGAACACTTGGCTTAATGAACTGGCGGCAGAGGAGTATAACACGGGAATTCTAAAGCTAGTGAACAGATACGACAAATGTTTAAATGTAGGTGGTGATTATGTAGAGAAGCAAAGGAAGCTTCAGTTATGTAATAGACTTTGTTCTTTCAAATAAATAATTTTTTTAATTATTACAACAAAACGGTCGTTATTTCCTGGATCCCCCTCGTATATGTATATATATATATATATATATATATATATATATATAATTTGAATTGGTAATGGGAATTACGGGAAAACGGCTGAACGGATTTTAATGAATGACCTCTCATTTTGAAGCTTGGCATCCAAGGATTTTCAGAAAAATAGTAACTTTCAGTGAAGCATTAGTTTTCCAATATAATTTCCTATATTCCAAAATCCATCTTTCGTCACTTTTGAGAACTAAGTAATTGCATTTCAGTATAAAAACACACACACACACTGCAATAAACCATAGGATATTATACGAAGGCCATGACTTGCAGGATTTCTGACATATTTAGAGCTCAAATTCAATTGGATATTAAAAACTTCAAGACTTACTAAAAATAATTTACAGATCTGATTCTGTGGTGTGTAAAATCTGAGGACAGCTGTGTATTGGGTATTAAAATCTACAAAACTTGATGTTGATGGCACATTACCATTAGAAATAAAACATTATTATAGTTAATGTCATGATGTGACTATTTTTCATTAATTATACAATTAATGCTGAAAGCGAAACGTTTTGGGATTATGTAAGTATATATAGAGAATATCTTAAATTAGATCTTCATTTCTATAATTTACTGAGTGGCGGTTATATATATATATATATATATATATATAACTTCAAACTTACGTAAGATAATATTATTAAAAATCAAATATTTTTATAGCTATCAATCAAGTGGGTTTGGATTTTTTTCATATACATAATGACTTTATGGTGTAGATATTTATATGCGTTATTCCCTTCAGTATTGGCTCGAGAGAGCGCAAAAATTACAGTTTCTAAGGAAAGACTAAAAGGTATTACTGACAAAATAAGAGACCTACATCATTTTGTAGTCTCCCGATCATTTCAGCAAGATCTCTTAGCAGGATAAAATGATTTTACACTCTACATTTCAAACACTATAATCAGCAGCTATACCAAGATGCTATGTTTATTGTTCGAAATCATAGCTTACCTGACTTTTTTTAACTTTCACTTACAATCCACAATGAACTGAAATGGCTATTGCTTTACTCCTACATAAAATCCCACTGATCTTCGTGACATTATTACTTGCGTTTTCGCGTTGAAATTAAAAAACTGAAGGTGGAATGGTTCAAGAAAAAGTATTTGGCATAAAAAAACATTTAGATGGAGTATGTTTCATTATTATTCAAGCAATTAACTTTCAAAATGTGTGGTATTCATTGAAAATAATTCAGAAAAATTTTTATTTGAACATCTAAAGAACTTAGTTTGCAGAATTTGCTGCACAAGCCACTAATACATCTATAAACGGAAAAAAAAAAGAACCAAGGGATCTCCTAACGCAAGATGTGATGACCAAAAATTTCTTGAAGTTTGAACGGGCTGAGTTGGATGATGGTGGTTTTGATGATAGTAGCAGAAAAACACAAAAAGTTAAGGAGTGGAACTGTACTGATTTTTAACCGACTAAAAAACAATATATCTCCAATTCCTGCTTCAACTAACTTATTACAAATAAAATAATGATGTAAATTAACAGAAACAAAGGAAAGGGAGATGTAATATCATTGTTTATCGCGAAGTGATGTCAGGAAATTTGTATGATTCTTAAAAATATATAAGTATTTACCGTTCCTTCGTTTCTCCGTTATACTTATAAACAATTTTATAACTTGTACATAGCCTTTTTCCATTGGAAAGTGACCATAAATCAAGAATCAACGAAATCTTGACACATAAGGACAGAGGAACGCAACACTCTACAACAGGTTTCTCGAAGAACTTTCACTGAAGGTAAAGGGAAAGTTAAAGGAGCGGGGGGACTTCCTACGCCAGAAATGTCGTTTGCGAGAGGTCGGAAACTGCTGACGCAGTCTTCCAACTCTGCTTCTTTGATGTGGTAAGGCATCGTATTAAAGGCTTAGCCATACCTTCACATACGTGGTCTCTAAGGAAAAGGCAGGGTTGTGACCACAGGTCTTCAACTGAGAGTGCGGAACTGAGAATTTTGGTCTCTTAAAGAAGTGTCTCTTCAAAGGAAGAGTGGCCCTATCCTTGAGAAATCATAGAGATCTTACTCTGTGAAGAGTAATTTTTCGAATATTTTCTTAGAAGTTTCAACATCGGCTTTCTTTCAAGACCCTAATACGATCGACAGTGATTAATCCACTGTAGTTAGTGCGAAATTATCTTATTTATAACAGTTTATGGGGAGAGGATGGTATTTTTTGGTGAAAAATGAGTAAATTAAAAAAAAAGTTCTTTAAAATACTCTGTAATATGTGTAGAATGCATAGCATAACATTTTGTGGCTATTTGTGCCCTTATCGGATGTTGAGACGTCATTTTTAAACTTCCTGCGCTATGGATTTTTAAATCACACGCCCGCTTTTATCGGTTTCCAGTAACTTCATTTTTTTGCAACATTTCCAGACAAAATGGATATAATTTCTGAACTATTAAAGATACATGCATGAAATGTAGAACACACATTCTTTAGACTATTAGGAAACTTTTCTCTGTAACAGAATTTCGTTAATTGATTTCATTTTAAAAATACATCCGTTTGTTTGCGAGAAAGGAAATCAGAAAATTGTTATTAAATTTTAATTGTTTATTTTACAAACGTAGGCACCAATATCAATATCTCTGGAGTTTCTTCTTTTATAGCGAAATCATAGTTGCGAGAAATTTGTACAGCTGTGCAGAGAATTATCTGGATATCTCCACTTCGACGGACTTCTCGAAGAGTCGGGAAGGTCCGTTCCCCCTTCCCTCCGTAAGCAGCTGCGCGCGCGATCTCCCCTCGTCGCGTGGGCCCTTTCCCCTTTCTCCGCCGCGCGCCGTTCCTTAGTGCTCCGTGAAGCCCGCGCGATCTGCTTTCTTGCGGGACGCTGGTCGTGAGTTCGAATCTCACGTCGCTGTCACAATATAAATATATTTACACATATGAAACTATTTCTGGTATAAGTGCCAGTAGGTGTGTGAGTGCAGTGACTGATTCCTTTTATTTTGTGTAGGCCTAATTTGTTAATTTGTAGGGGAGTAGTTAATATTAATATAATATACATATGGAAGAATAACATTTTCTTATTAAACATACAGTACGTACCGCAACTTGAATAAACCGGTTTTCGTGCACTCTAGAAGCACACTTCTCTCGTAATACACCGTGCAAGCACAGAGTGCATAATTCTGCCCAACCCTGACCTAGAGCTAAGTGACATGTACCTTCGTGTATTATAATAATTATTCACGAAATAACACAACACTCACATCCGCTGATGACGTCATCATGGTGCAGCGAACGAAAACAAAATAGCGCTATCTCCGTTTTGTTTTAGTATCGGCTGTAACTTCAGACTAAGTGAACTATTTCCATGATCTATGTGTCATTTGAAAGGAAATGAAAAGTTATTTAAGGTATAATAAACTGATGTACATTGTTATTTCAAACAAGCGAATGGAGCACGTGTAAACCTAAATTTGGCGACAAAATTTAAAAATTTCGAAGGTTGTCGCTCAAAAAGCCAAGACGAAATAGATGGAAGGATATCAGTATGACAGAGGACATAGAGACAAATCGGGATTGGTGTGACTGAAAGCAATGCCCAAAGTTGTAGAGATTGTAGGACAAGTCTTAAAGCTGAACTTCAGAACGCATATAACGTGCACGGAGCGAGAGAGTGCTGTGTTTCTGCATCTGTTGTGCCTGATATAGACATTGAAAGGCGTCATGCAGTACAAGAGCTACCTGACGATACGATTCGTGTGTCTGAATGTAATGCGAAACTCGAAATAAATCGTAGCATTTTATTTCGTGAAATCACATTGACGTATTCACACCTAAAACACTTGCGGCTTTACCCGATACAATATAACCCGTTTGTTTTAATGATCTCCCATTTTACCTCAATTAATTTTACCTGTAAATTATTAAGATTTCTGATTTTGTTCTTTATCAGATCATGGTTTTAACCAATATTAAAAACTAGCAGATATTTCTTGAACACTGTAATTCCTCTGAACAGCTGGTATGACGTGATTTATTTCCTCACTGTAGGAGATTGTGAGCTTCCGAAAACTGATACAGTAGCGTGCAAATTAATCCGAACGACGTAATTACTTATGCAAAAACACTCAAACGGGATAAAAAAGGATCTAAGACATACCTCAATAATCTATGTGGCCTCTCTTGTTTATAATAACAGCTCTGAGACGATTTGGCATTGATTCCACTAATTTCCCACAAATATTCTTCATTTCTTCATCGCGAAACCATACACCAATGAGGGCAGAAATCAACTTCTCCTTTGTAGAACATTCCATTTTTTGCATTCTTCTTTTGCAAATTGACCACAAGTTCTCAATGGAGTTGATGTCGGGTGAGTTGCCTGGCCAGGGGAGTACCTGAATATTCTTCTTGTTGAAGAATTCTGTAGTTTTTCGAGACGTATGGCATGGCGTCAGGTTTGTTGGAACACACCTCTGCCATCCGGAAATGATTTTTGCAGCTGGGGTACGATTCTGGTTTCCAATAAGTGAATATCTTTGTCAAAATTCATCATTCCCTTGATAGGTATTAATGCTCCAGGCAAATTGACCACAAGTTCTCAATGGGGGTTGATGTCGGGTGAGTTGCCTGGCCAGAGGAGTACCTGAATATTCTTCTTGTTGAAGAATTCTGTAGTTTTTCGAGACGTATGGCATGGCGTCAGGTTTGTTGGAACACACCTCTGCCATCCGGAAATGATTTTTGCAGCTGGGGTACGATTCTGGTTTCCAATAAGTGAATATCTTTGTCAAAATTCATCATTCCCTTGATAGGTATTAATGCTCCAGGCAAATTGACCACAAGTTCTCAATGGGGGTTGATGTCGGGTGAGTTGCCTGGCCAGGCGAGTACCTGAATATTCTTCTTGTTGAAGAATTCTGTAGTTTTTCGAGACGTATGGCATGGCGTCAGGTTTGTTGGAACACACCTCTGCCATCCGGAAATGATTTTTGCAGCTGGGGTACGATTCTGGTTTCCAATAAGTGAATATCTTTGTCAAAATTCGTCATTCCCTTGATAGGTATTAATGCTCCAGGCAAATTGACCACAAGTTCTCAATGGGGGTTGATGTCGGGTGAGTTGCCTGGCCAGGGGAGTACCTGAATATTCTTCTTGTTGAAGAATTCTGTAGTTTTTCGAGACGTATGGCATGGTGTCAGGTCTTGTTGGAACACACCTCTGCCATCCGGAAATGATTTTTGCAGCTGGGGTACGATTCTGGTTTCCAATAAGTGAATATATTTGTCAAAATTCATCATTCCCTTGATCCAGGCCCTTCATGTGTAAAACAACCCCAAAACATTACTTTAGAGGGGTATTTGGGTGCTTGTTGGGGATGAGCTGCTGTTACTTTTTCGGATCCTTTCCGTACGTAAGAAACACTGTGGCCGTGGACCTCGAAATGAGACTCATCGGAAAAAATTACATTCTTCCAGTCATTCACTGGCCAGTGTTGATGTAATTTTGCCCACATTAAGCGTTTTTTGCACATAACAGGGGTTAGCAGTTGCTTCTTAATAGGCTTACGAGCCCTTCGTCCAGCTTCCAAAAGTCTACGCCGCACTGTTGTGACGTGAATATTCGCTCCAGTGGTAGCCATTAACCCGCTGGTTAAGTCGACAGCAGTTAGTCTGGGATTTAATTTACTTTTCCTGACAATTAAACGATCATCTGCAGGTGAAATCTTCCTTTTCCGGCCACAGTTTCCTTTTTTCTGCGGTGTGACGTATCCAGTCTCCCTGTATTGTTTTATGTAGCCAAACCGATGTGACATTCTGCAGCAATTTGCCTCTGTGTCATAGAAGAATGCTCTACTAATGTTATAATTTTAGACCGTTTTCGTGGAGTTGTATCCATTTGTGTAGACGACAGAATGTACACAGGATTGCAGTATTAAGTCTTCAACACAACTGAAATGCTTATAAGTACAAAACGACAGGCAAAATGTCACATATAAAAAAAATAATGACAGACCTTCAACAATGGAATTACACGTAATACAGATGTCAATTAAAGCGGTATGAGCAGCTGTGAGGCCAACAATGACAGAAAATATAAAAATATGTCGTGTTCGGATTAATTTACAAGCTACTGTATATGAAACTGTGCTGAAAAAATAAAGTTATCAATTTGCATAAAATGTTGTAATTATTACAAAATTGTTGGCAATAGGCTTTGTTTGGAAACGGAGATGACCAAGCGATTCTGTCGCGAGTACACTGGAAAGTTTTTATTTTTTACTTTATATCATAAAATTGGAGCCGTACGAGTTTATATATTAAAGTCTTAAAAAAATAACACGACCTAATTTTCAATAACAGAAATGCCTGGGGTATTACTTCCAATGTTCATAAGCAGGGAAAGGATTTATATGTAAATACATATTTACTTATAAAGCTAATATAATTTATATTTTGCATTATCTTTATGTTTCACAATGAGTAGGGTTGAAAAATCCTACTTTTATTTTCCATATTTTAGAGTTTAGTACATATTTTCGTTAATTTCCATATATTTTCCATATTTCATATAAAACAGTCCATATTATATTAGGTTTAACAATAAAACAAAACAAAATTCCATTAACTTTTAAAAATACATTTCAACAATAGAGATTTAAACACATGTTCAGTAATCCCTTTAACATCAGAGTTATTTGAAAATTAGCAGTCCTATCAACAATGGGAAAGTAAGTTACAAAACTGTATTAATTTAATTTAAAATTTTTAACAGACTTCAGTTGTGCAGCTCAACAGTTAAATGCCAGTCAGAGTACACATAGGTTCAGTTTTGTAAATCATACTATAAAGACGGTAAATATGCCAAAAGTACGTCATTCAGTCAATTTAAAATCAAAACTAACAAGTTACATTTGAGAATTTAAAGAAGATGGTTTATCAACTGACAATAAAATATTATTTTGTAATTTGTGTCAGTGTGCAGTATCATCTACACAAAAGTTCCTGGTGCAACAACACATTACAACTAGTAAACATCAGGCCAACAAACAACTAAATTCCAAGCAGAGACAATTGTTTTTAACACAACCAACAACATCGAATGTAAGATCTGAGTTTAACATCGACCTGTGCCGTTCTCTCATCTCTGCTGATATTCCTCTCTACAAACTAAAGAATAAGGTCTTCAGGGAATTCCTTGAAAAATATACTCAACATACAATCCCGGATGAGTCAACACTTAGGAAGACGTATGCTCCATCCATCTACGATGAGACAATACAGAAGATAAGAGATGAAATTAAAGATAGTTCAATTTGGGTTTCCATTGATGAGACTCCCGACAAAGAAGGTAGACTTGTTGGTAATGTAGTTATCGGTTTGTTAAGTGAACAATATTCTGAACGAATTCTTTTACATTGTGATGTTCTAGAAAAGTGCAATAACAAAACTATAGTTAAACTGTTCAACGAAGCTATGGGTATCCTGTGGCCAAAGGGTATTATGTACGATAATGTGTTATTCTTTATTAGCGATGCTGCCCCTTATATGGTCAAAGCTGGACAAGCATTATCTGTTGTATATCCTAAATTGACTCATTTTACTTGTGTGGCGCATGCATTTCATCGTGTGGCAGAAGTGGTCAGAGACAATTTCCCTAAAGTAGATTTGTTGATTTCATCAGTGAAAAAAGTATTTCTCAAAGCTCCCAGTAGAGTTAACGTGTTGAAAGAAATGTACCCTGAAATTCCATTGCCACCAAAGCCAATTTTAACTAGATGGGGTACATGGCTAGAAGCAGTTGAATATTATGCCGAACATATAGACTCTATTAACAATGTTCTCCTTGCATTGGACTCTGAAGATGCAGTCTCAATTGATACTGCGAAAACAGTTACCTGTGACATAAGTGTGAAGAATGACTTAGCTCACATTCAGCATACATTTTCATGCATCATAAAAACGCTCAAAAGTTTCCAAAATAGGCACCTTTCACTATCTGAAAGTTTTGAAATTATAAATAGTACTGTGGAACAACTGAATCGTGGTAGAGGTAAAGTTGCAGATGCAGTAAGAGCTAAGGTGGACACTGTACTTTCAAAAAACCCTGGATATGAAGAACTACAAAAGGTTGTTGCTGTGATGAGTGGTGAATCAACAGTGAAGATTAACTTGGACTTATCCCCAGCAGACATTGTGAAATTGAATTATGTACCAGTTACTTCTTGTGACGTCGAACGCTCTTTTAGTCAGTATAAATCTATCCTCAGAGACAATAGAAGAAGATTCACTTTTCAGCACTTGAAAGAAATGTTTGTAACCTATTGTTATGGTAACAGACAATAAAAATTGTGTTTTGTTGAAACTACATTGGAAGATAAGGTACGTCCATTATATTTTTTGTTTAGTTTGATTAAAATGTACCAATATTTAACGTACATAGTCATTTTTTTTATAATTTTAAGTCCATATTTAATTCCATATTTTGGTAAAAATCCATATTTAATTCCATATTTTGGTAAAAATAACTACATATATATTTACATATTTCATATATTTTTAGTCCATATAAATCCGTTCCCTGTTCATAAGTATTTAAAAAGCAGACACAAAATATTATTTGTGATAGCATGAAAAATTAAATAATAATTAAGCAGACTCCTAAAATTTAAAAGTATAGATTACACGCGTATGTATTCCACATTGGCAGGTTGTGACATAACTTGCGATTAAGCTGAAATTAACTTTGTAAACTAAAGGCAAAGTTATGTTTCATTTTGTTAAGCCTTGAAAATAAATACTTGAATTAATGCTTGTATATCACGTATTTAGGGTTTATCATACACTTGCAGGAAATTTTGGGGGTGGTTTATTCCGTCCGTTATCAGACCGACACTTGGTTATATTCTAATAATGCGGCTACAAGTGTACCTCATGTTTGCCTGGTAGTCCATGGTTGCGCTAGGCCGTGAGTTCGAATCCCACTTGGAATGATTACATGGTTAAATTTTGACGATATTTTTTCTGAACCGTAATGCGAATATCATCATCAATTATATCGACGTTAAATAACCTAGCAATTGGTTCAGCGTCGTTACATAACGGAATAAAAATGCTGGTTCTTCAACTAAGTTAAAAATGACAACGTAGAAATAAATATAGGCATTCCAAGTGGGACTGAAACTCACGCTAGTAGCTTGCATTCATTATTAAATCTGCAAGAAATAACCATTTCGTTGTTTAATACATTACGTTACTTAATACTATTCTTAACTGCTTTTCTGAAATTCGGAAATATTTTTCTTATTTAATGAGAAGTGTTGAAAACTGTTTACAAAACTGAATCAAAATGTTAACCAGTTGACAACTGTTATTGCTAGCACTGATGGTACGCTTTTAGGGGAAAGTTATTTATTGAACTGCATTTTCATAATTATTTTTTCTTGAGGTATTATAGTGAAGTGTCATAAGCCGGTCTTGCAATGAACAAGTTGTTCGATTTTTAGAACTTTCTTTAGTGTGTTTTCTCCGATAACCGAATTATTGGCTTGAACCATCTTATAGCTTGGCAGCTTTTATTGCGTTCGAGAAATAGCTGTCTGGTTATAGACATCCATTTTTCTTCGAGGACACATAGTTTTAATCGCTGAAAATATTTAGTAAAGATCATGAGAATATTTATTTATGTTTTTGTAATATTGTATTAAAACTGTAATTTTAACAGTGCCAGAAAATGGACTTTTAACGAAGAAAGTTTGTAGAAAAGTTAATTTTAATTGGGAACACGAAGATATTATTCTTATAGTCATTAATCTTAGTAGAGTAAGAGAGCTTCTCATTAGTTATTGTTATTATATTTGGTATTATTATTATTATTATTATTATTATTATTATTATTATCAATTACAACCTCGGATTGGATATTTCACAATATAGCGTACTACATATAAGTATGCGTCAATGCAGTATAGGGCTATTATATAAAAAATCTCTTAGGGGAGACTTGGGTAGTATCGGACATCGGGTAATATCGGACAGTAAGTTTCTTTCATCTACAACCAGATGATAGTACCTGAATGACATTGTTACGTTCCTGTGATGTCACATACAGAAACGTAACCATGTTATTCAGGTACTACCATTTGGTGGTAGATGAAAGAAACGCACTGTCCGATATTACCCGATGTCCGATACTACCCAACTATCCCCTAAATTGCAAGCTTTCGCCATATACACTATAAAAATAATGAAAATATTATGAAATAAAAAAATTGAACGGAGAAGATCTATTATGATCAAAATCTGTGGAATGCCTTTTATCTATTCCAGCCGCGGCGAAAATGCGACTCACGAGCACATTGTGGCTCGTAGTGCATTTCCCTTGCTTCCTACCTACAACCCCCACCCTCTCACTCACTGGAGTCAAACTCCGTTCCATGTATATTTATCTCTGACCTGCGAGTGGCGTATCGTCGCAATGTCTCTTTCGAAACCATGTACCTCTATAAAAACGAAAGTTTCAAGTAGGATGCGAGGATTCATTTTTTGCTGACAATATGATGAGAATATTAAATGTATGATTTGTTCACAAGTATTACTAGGAAAACGGTTGTATAATATAAAACGACATTATAAGTTACCACATGTTACTGATGAAACATTAAAAGGTTAAGTGTTGTTAATATTATTATTATTATTATTATTATTATTATTATTATTATTATTATCATCATCATCATCATCACCATCATCATCATAATCGCTGTACGTTGATCCTTTTTCAGCAGATGTACGAATAATGCGGTTAGATCTTCAATTTAAATTCACATATTTACAGTGTGATGTTAAATGAAAGCTAGATGGAAGGACTTGACAAATGTTGAACTTTTCAAATCTTTGGTAAAAAATAAATATTTGAAGCTTCGTTCTTTCGCTTGCTCTCTTGAAGCCATGTTCGCTACAACGTTTGTGAAAAATTATTTTCAACAATTAAAATAGTAAAAATCAAATTTAGATCACGACTGACAGACAAATACCTTCGTCATCAACTACGACTGGCAGTAAGTGACATAATTCCTGATTTTGAAACTCTGCCGCAGAGACATTCTGAAGACAATTTTAGGTTGTGATAATGTGTCCTATGTTTTTTTGTTCATTTCTTTCTTCGTTGCACGTACTAAACATTAGTTTGTAACCTTGTACTGTATATAATTTTCTTTAAATGCTTCACGTAAGAAAAATGAAAAACCGTTAATGTCAGACAGTTGCTTCAGTTCCCCTTCGGTTGTCCGCCTCCCTCCATAGGTGCTATGCACGTTGCAGTTTACACAGTGGCTCGGCGCACGATAGCATTTTCGCCACCGCTGATCTATTCCACTATTCACTCTCTCACTTTACTCTTCAATATTCTTCAAACCTATAACCCTAGCTACTTAGCTTCTCGTTTTCAACATTTGTCCTCATAACACGAAATAGATACTCGCTCACAACGCCATATCACACTCTCCATTCCTAAAGACAGAACATCCTTCTACTATTGAGCTTTCACGGTCTCTGCAGCTCATCTCTGGAACTCTCTACCACAACATGTCTGAGATTGTCGGACATTATCTAGTTTCAAAAACTGCACTTTTTCAATTCAGATTCCTTTCATTTATAAGCCCTTTTCTCTGCGATAGTTTTGTAAAAATATAGGCTATATATTTCTTTCCTTCCTTTCCCCTTTTTGTTCTCTTTATCAGCCGATGAATTTATTGTCATAGCCTTTTTATTGTGAATTTTATTTAATATTCAGTATTTCTTTTCTTTTTTATTATTTTATTACATTCCATTTTGTTATATTCTACCTTACGTTTTCCATATTAACCATTTGTACTAAATGAGTTGCTTTTACTACATTCCAATGTATTTTACTTTCTTTTTTCTAATATTGTATTAATTTCATATTGTTTAGTGTCGATTTTATTATGCTATTATTATTATTATTATTATTATTATTATTATTATTATTATTATTATTATTATTATTATTATTATTATTTTGTAATATGTTGGTACTCTGTTCTTTAACTTTTTGTTAAATATTAACTGCTTGTATACTTTGTGACCTGGTAGAGTGTAAGAGAAGGTCCTATGGCCTTAACTCTGCCAGTATAAATAAAGAATTATTATTATTATTATTATTATTATTATTATTATTATTATTAAATTTATTTATATGAACGAAATCTAATACTTTTTGGTAATCTATGAATACCATAAATGTAGGTGCCGTATATTAAATTCTCTGTGTTTTGCCATTAGTTGAGTCATACAGGGTGATTCACGAGGATTTGCCGTCCCTTACAGAGCTTATTTCCAAAGACATTCTGAGCAAAAAATGCCATATAAACATTTGTCTTAATTTCAATATTTTTAGTTACATTAATTTGAAGTTGTTAGTAAAATACCTTTTTTTTTTAGTCTTCAGGGTAAAAAAAAAATATTACAAATAGGGAAAGAACTATTCAAAAGTGTAATTTCTTTAATTGGCTAGTGTTCTGAAGCTAAACATGTGTTGTTAATTGTTTTGCACAGATTTTATTTTTCAATTTTTAACTAAAAATGACACAATTCTTACGTACTTACAAAAAATCGTTACAAATCATACGACTTTAGGAACTTCATTCTTTACAGTTTGATTATGCATCCTATTGTACAGTCTTAAAGAATTTACAAGAGTGGCGTGATTTGTAACAATTAAGATAAATGCGTAAGAAAATGTAATTTTGTAGTTAAAAATCGAAAAAAAAAATCTGTACCAAGGAACTATGCAATTCACAACACATTTTTAGCTTCAGAATACTAGCTAATTACAGAAATGATACTCCTGGATAGTTCATTCTTTATCTGTAATAGTCTTTTACTCTTAAAACTTGAGAATAATGTTATTTTATAAACAAATTCAAATTAGTATAATTCTGAAAAAATTGAGATTAGGACAAATGTTTATATGACATTTTTTGCTCAGAATGTCTTCGGAAATAAGGTCCGTAAGGGACGGTAAATCCTCGTGAATCACCCTGTATAAAGGCACAATGTTCATCGTATTTCCTTTTAGATATACAGTATATCCTGGGCAGATTGTATATTATATACCATTAGTAGACGGTATCCCTCTAGGTAGAAGATTTATAAAATGTAGCGGTTTAATTCATGCAAATATTTGGCGCTAATATACTTAACACGGTATTCGTATTTCAAGACACACGAGAACTTTCTACTATGAAATCTCACGTTGTATTATTGAGTTAATAATATATATTTTTTAAGTATCCTTTTTAACTAAGCCCATAAACTTCAAGGTTGTAACGGCTCTAAAGCAATTAGTTGCAAAGATGTGGAATAAAAGCTTGTAAAAGTAGGACGGAATGTGCCTCGTAACTTGTGTTCCTGCCGTAAGGACACTTACATTATATAGCTGCATTGCGGGCAGGTATACGTGTTCTATAGTCAATTGAATTATAATCCGCAACCTGCGAGATCCTCCAGTGGACTCTTATAGAACTATGCAGTATTGTTGGAATAAATATGGGGGGAATTTGCTGAACATGAAATACGAGAATGGCATTTTCAGATATTTCTGCTGGGTAAACACGTTCATACCAAGCCAAAATGAAGGATTTAATAAAGCAAGGCAATAACATTTATAAAGGAAGTGTCTATACTGTTCGGGAATCTTAATGTAAGGCTTGGAATGAAAGCATGTATCCGTATAGGTAGTATTCGAAATATGTGTTTCCTATGTGATGCCATTTTCAAGCGAGAGAGCCATACTGTTTTTATCGACTCTCGTTATACGTCTACTGTAGATAGGAACGGGGGTCACAATAGTAGACCTAAGGGCTAAGCCACACTGCTTGAAACAAGCAATGCCAGGCTGATTGAAAGTGACTCAGACAGTTTGTTACAACAACTAGCCCAGGGAAGCCAAACATGCGCTACCTAAAGAGCAAATATTACCACAGTCTAGTACAGGCCTGCACAAACAGCGCTCAACGAGCGCGCGCGCTCTTTCGGAGCGGGGAGGAAGATACGTCAGAATGGCACAGACTTGCTATAGGTAGAGGAGAGGGAAACGACCACTCAGTTATCTAGTGGAGTGCAGTGTGTAGGCCTATTCTCAGTAACTGTTTCATGTTGCTTACCTACTGCTACAGTATAGTATGGAGGAATCTAAAAGACGGAACATAACATTTAACATTTAACGATTTACAGCTCGAACTTATTGATCTTCAATGTGACCTAAGAGCTAAAGATCGTTTAAATAATACTATTAGCCTGGTTGAGTTTTACAAGACTAAACATTAGCAATAATATACACGATTACACAGGCTGGCTGTGAAAATGATTGCTATGTTTGCCTCAACATTAATATTTGTGAACAACTGTTTTCTGTTATCAACTTTAATAAAGGCAGCATCGAACATCTGTAACTCATGTTTCATTACGATCAGTAGGCTACTGTTCCTTTCAGCTGCCAACAGCATAAAACCTCGTTTTGATGTACTGAGAAATAAAAATATAACAAAATGATT